>NW_027498352.1:0-125082 GCF_021521415.1 Bidens hawaiensis | reverse complement strand
AAGACAACAATTAAAATCTCAAGCTTTAGCTGACTTTATGGCTGATTTCAGTAGTGGTATCCAGCATGAAGCTGATCGGAAAGTTCAACAACTATTCCAGGATAAGGATAAGTGGATATTATTTACTGACGGGGCCTCAAATGTCAGGGCATATTGTTCAACAACATCATAGAGTAATTACTTAATTACTCTAGCTATGATGTAACTACATAATTACTCAACTTGTATATATAATTACTCTACTTGATTCTCACAATAGCACATAAAATTCATTTGTACGTCAACTTTCCCCTTTATATAAAATTGAATAACACCCATTTTCTTTATTATTATGGACAAATACCATAAAAAGCCAACATACATTCTGTTTTCTCTCGTTAAAGTCCCTTAACAATTTTTTTGCATGTCACCCCCACCCCCCCACCCCCCCCCCCCGGAAGTTTTGGGTGGTTAAAATTGCTTCGGCGTTTTGTATGAAACGCTAATATTGCACAAATTTCAAAAAAATATATCCGTTATATATGACTGTTTGAATAAAAAAAAACCCTTTTTTAAATTTTAACACGAATATCTTATAAAAACAAACTCAAACTTTAGTTTATGTACACACTTCTACTAATTCTCAATAAAATACTCAAATATATTTTCAAGAACACCAACCAATATGTTTACCTACAACAACCAGACTCTCGGTTTTGCCGCATACGCCCGACAAGGCAACGCAAACAATCCCGACCCAAGTAATCCACAACCAAACCCATCTACAATCCCGATGCCAACAATCCCTATCCCTCAAACCCTGTATGCGTTCGACCTGCAAATGGTCTTGTACATACAATATCTAAGTTCCGGAGCCCCTAACCCAAATACGGTACCCGGTTTCCAAAACCCAACCACGAATATGATGGCCGGTTCCGGTTCCTAACCCGATGACGAGATGGTGTCGGAGACACAAATTAACCCGAAGCCACAACCCTCCCAGGAGACTCGCGGCGGTTCGAGCTAACGTGGACGTGGGATAAAACACGTAAAGAAACCCGCCGGCAAACCTCGGGCTAAAAATACCACTATACCGTGGAATCCTGACGAGTGTGAACTAGTTGCTCGTGCTTGGTGCGTGATATCGGAAGATCCCGAGTGTGGTAAGTTTAAAGAAAATTCTTAGAACAAACATTGAACTTGTAATATTTTTATTTTTTTAGCGAACTTTTAAGCATTGGGCGTATTTTGGAACAAAATTAAAGAATTGTTCCACAAACTTGGCGGGGACTCATGTCGGGAAAAAGATTCGGTAATGCCGAAATGGGCTGATATAAACACCAAATGCATCACTTACCATGCGGTTCACTCTCGGATGACTCGAAGGTGGCTTAGCGGTGTCTCAAACGCGGAAATCATGGAAATGGTGTTGGTAGAGTATCAACAGAAGTCGGGGAACTTCAATTAGTTTAGCTGTTGGAAAAATCACCTGGGGTTTCACCCTAAATGGGCCCCGTTAAGGACGTCAATACCGAAAGTCTTAGGCCTAACAAAAGGTCTAAAACATCGTCTTCGGTTGATCTAAAAACGCCAAGTTCCGATGCTTGAAACTTCAACTTAAGCGATAATGAAGACAAGAATCCCTATGAGAGATGTTGTCGAGATCCCTTGACCGGGGGGTAGAAATAGCAAGGGAAGGGGAAAGGGGTAGCGTCGTCGTCATCAACGGGTTGGAATGCCGAAATGGATCATTTCAAAGAAATGAACATTCGACTAAAAGGTATACAAGAACTTAGAGCTCAACGTCTTCAAGTAAATTTGGACACCGTCGAAGTACTTAAAAGGAATGAATTGGACCACGACATCGATGTTTTAACAGACGAGTTATCCGAAGATGACCCGATAGTCAAACCTCTAAAAGCAATTCGGCAAAATAATTTTTTTGAAAAATACAACATTTAGTCTTGTTATTATTATTGTATTTTTTTTAGTTTATGTATTGTTTTTAATTTAGTTTTTATGTATGAGTTTGATGTATTTTTTATTTATTTTAATGTAGTTTTTTTAATTTTATATTTAAATATGTAATGAATTATTATTTAAAAAAACAAAATGTGTAGAAGTGATTGGGCGCCACGTGGCGCATAATGCCCGGGGGTGAGGCATTATTACTACACCCTTTTTTTGTAAAAATCATAACTCTGACTGGACGGCACATGACACATAATGCCAGAGATGAGGTATTTGGACTACGTCTTAGAAGAAAAAAAATTTCCTAAAGAAGACCGAAAGTGCATAACATTTTGAAAATTAATGCATGAATGTAACACTTCATCATGTGGGCACATTTTTTTTTACTTTAGTTATCCCCAATCAAATACAAAAAAATCATTATCATAAACCACACAAAAACACGTACATGTATGTTTGATCCATACACAAACATTTTCATTGCAAAATTGAGGATTCGTAGTAGATTCTTGAAATCTATCAGAATTACCAACCGGAAAAAGGAAGATTGTTTATATCTTGAAATGTTTTTATAAATTATGTCACATTTTTTCAAAATTAAAAACATGTTTTGGATTGAGTTTGAAAATTGCTTATTAGCTTTTCAAAAAGCCATTTTAAAAAGCCAGGATTTTGTGCTTTTGATAAACTGTTTTTTAACTCTTTCTAAAAACAAAAAGATTTTTGTGATTGTCAGACACATTTTAACATATTGGCTTTTAAAAAACACCAATAAATCAATAAGCACTTTTTAAACTCAATCCCAAACATGCTCTTAACTTGTTGATGGAATATGAAAAAAATTGATAAAAGACTTTAACAAGAAAAAAATCAGAAAGTATGTTTTTTTTATGATATTTACCTTATTATTATTATTATTATATAATAGTTTTCCATTAATAAAAAACATCTAGATGAGGATTTTTTTTTTCCTTTTTATATATTTAGGTTATCTTCAACAACAACTCATAAGATCTCAGTTTGATGTTTGAATTTATAACGCGCACGCAATTTTCTTTGGGTTTTGGTTTGATTAATTTGTATATACACATGATAACGAAAGCTATTTGTGTGTGATGTTTATGGGAACAATAATCAATAGGATGAAACAATGCTGTATGAATTTTGCTTTTTGCCTTGTATTTTTTGTTTTGCTTTTATTCATTTATTCAATTTAGCTTTATAAATTCAGGGTTGAAGTAGATTGAAAATTCCAAATTTAAGACTTATGATCTGGGATTGCGGTTCCTGATTTAGGTTCGATTATGCTTATGCTTTAGTGGTGGTGGTGTCAATGTTTGTTACGAGTGTGCTAATTTATTTATAAAATGTTAAGCTTCATATATGTTTTTTACTTATATTGAATTATTATTTTTTCTTGAACGGTCATTTATATCGTATGCTTACTAGCCCACCCGATCATCTTCATGATCAGAGACTACCCTCATGGGGAAACCTATTATATATGTGTAAGAAAACATGTTGATCCAACCTGGTACCCTATTTCTACATAATATTGAATTAAATGATATTTTGTTATTCTAAATCAAAATGCTAAAGTAGCTAAGTAGGCTACGAAACATCGAAAAGTAATTTACATACCGAGTCACGTTTCCAATAACGATTAGTAAATATGCACAAAATTATTCTAGAAGCCTTTTTTTCTTCATCGTTATTATTTTTTGAAGTCTTATTCCTCAGCCGGGTCAGCCGTACAATCGTACATGTGTAACTTGGTTCCTAGGGTTAATTTGGCCTCATAATTAACTAATCTAATTATCTATATAATTGTCTACCATAAAATCCTAGGTGTCGCTCTCATGTTGTTCCCCCCATTCTCTAGAGCCCAGATTACTTTATTTATAAATGGAGGCTTCTCATGCATTTTACCCGAATTCGTGGGTATGGGTCTCACCAAACCCGGATAGTCTTTAAATGGGTTATAACATCTCATTTATTTGTAAAACTTCAAACAATAATTTTCACGGGTCATGGGTCTCACCAAACCCGGATAACCCTTAAACGGGTTATAACTTATAACATCTCATTTATTTGTAAATTAACCCCTTAATCATCAAAGATTAATTTCACGGGTTATGGATCTTACCAAACTCTAATAGCCCTCAAATGGGTTATAAGATCTCACTTATTGATAAACACTTTTATCATCAAACCTTAATTTAATTTATATGCTTTACATGTTCTCCGTTGATGATCTATCATCTCCATAGTCGGTTAACTTCCGATATCGATTAAAAACAAAACTTTAAATAAACTCCCATAACACGGGAGGATCAAACTAGTGGATGAATAAATGACTCTTTAAGAGTTGGCGAATTGTAAAAATATACTTTGGTTATATCTTAAAAGTTATTGTTAAAATCGTTTTGCAAGTTAAAACTTTATAAAACCAAATCATGTTCAATAAGTCAAACAAGAAACATACATGTAATAGTAATAGTGTATCAAAAGACTAAATCTTAGTATCTTAGTACATTTGCTTTAGTATACAACAATCAACCCCCACCCCCCCCCCCCCCTCCTTGAAGTTGGTAATTAGCATAGCTTCGAATTGTAACCCAATATAAGATGACGCTTATGAAATGCCTCACTAGCTGAAGAAAATATTTAAACAGCAAGAGAAGCACGGGACATGATAAAATAACGATATCATTCTTATGCATGTGGGATAACGGAGGACTCGTTTTGTCATTATCATGTTTATGCCTTCCTTTAGTTCAATCAATAATTTCTAATTTGGGAGTTATTTACGTTGTCATTTTGAGTTGTAGATACTGCTGAAGTTGTTAGCCAGTGGCTCACGTGGTTTATTAGTTACTTTTTAAATATGTGTTATGAATCGAGGTTTGCATATAATAAGTGAGCATCGATCACTAGATAATATGCACGAACGATACATACTTGAACAACATCAATATTGTTACTTAACATTGAAGATGATGACCTCACCTTTTGACAATAAGGTAAGGAGTTCTAAAGTAGATATCTAAAAACTAGAGAACTTCGTCTAAAAATAATTCCTCTAACTGGACTATGCAATGTTTATAGGAGCTTGATTTTATACTACTCTCTGGGTCTGTAAACCTTTACTTCTTGATTATATTTAATACTATTACCAGCTTTATAATACTTATGAAGACTTTTGTTAAGTAAATAAAGTTTAACAAGAATTATTAAATATAGTCACACAAACGCAACGATATATATTGTCCGGGTGGATGTTAAAAAGTCCATCTAACATCCATCGATCAAGAGTTGTGAACTTGTGATTCCACTAAACGTTTAGATGTATATATGGATATCTAAGAGGGTAGCTAGAGATCGCCACAACGAACACGAGTATCACTACTAAGTTCTCACTTTTAGATAAGTGTTCCCCTTTATATAAAAATCTGTGAAAAGATGTTCTTAGCATATATTTGATGGTATTTTACTTTGAGATCTTGAGATTTTGATTGAAAGATGTGTACAAATTACTACACGAAAAAAGTTATTTAAACCCATTAAGGCGAAAATTAAATTGCTCGATGGTATAAATTTATACATCTCTAATTTACACATACTAATTGTCCCCTATTTTAAGATTTGATGTACCCATATTTTGTACTCCAGTTAAATCAAATTGCTTTCGTCTTCTTTGAACATTCTCTTACATTCATATTAAAAATAAAATTTGTAAACCACTAATTTAGTTGTGAAGAGGCCCACACTCGATTTCGCTTTAATTTGCTAACACATTAATACTTATCTGGGCAGTGGAAATTGATAGCATAATTAACAAAGAGTAAACTTAAATACTTTAATTAGCAAGTCATATATATGAATAATAATAATAATAATAATAATAATAATAATATCAAATACCCACATGGGCACATATCCATGTGCAAGTCGAATAATTAGTTGCATACTTATATGCTACGGTCTTTGGCTCGGTTATTTTATAGATATGATAAACTAGAATTACTTAATAAAAGGTTATTCTTGAAATGCCATCACTTTGAGAAACTCCCAACAAAGCAAAGAGAATGCGACAGCCCAGGAAGCAACAGACACATGCCCTGCAGTGGTATATATCTTTAGGCACCTTTGAAACCTTTCTTTTTTCTCGGTAGAGTTTGGTGCGCAAACACGGACCATGACCGAGAGAAACAGGCTGCAAAAACTGACCATGAAAAGAACAAAAGAGATGATAACGGGAAGGCCAGGATTGTCTTTTTCCTTCTTAATAACAATTCCAAAAATGACCAGATAAGGAATCCACAAAAGCAAAGGGTAATCAACGACCCTGGAAAAGAAAAACAATTGACATATTCTCAAAGAAAACATCTGTAAACTACACTTGGGTTTCTTCTTACTTGTTACTTGATGTTGAACATATAAAAAGTGATATGGGCTTGCAAACAATGAAGTAGGATAGCTTTTGCACTATGCCGCTCAAAAATAAATAAATAAGTAAATTGCGCTATGGTTTGGGGTTGGGCAAGGTATGTTGGGCCTTTAAAACGGTTAAATTTCATTCGGAAACTTAAGGTGGGCTGGTGTTATGTTGGGCCTAATAGTTACTCATAGATGAGTTAAGCCCATTAAAGCTTTATATTTCGGTAATAGCCTCATAAATAAAACTCAATGGGCGTATTATCTTTTGATGACATTGGACATAGTGGTGCACGCACCAGTTAACTGAAAATGCTGTAAAAAAAACCGGTTCGGGTACTAACCGGTTTTTAGTCAGGAATACCCTGGTCGGTATAACTGGTTCCAGGTAATAACCTAACCAGTTAACTGGTAAATAACCGATTTCTAAAAAAATATATAAGTAAAACCAGTTTTGGTGCTCAATACTCCAAACTGGTTTGTAACCGCCAAGTTGAATCAGGTAGTAACCAGTTTCTTGGGCAATGGTTAGAAACTGGTTTCGGTTAAAAACTGGCCCCCCCAAACCGTAACCGGTTCTTTTTTGCACCCCTAGTTGGACTTTTCCTTCCAGATACTAAACATCTAAAGCAAAGCAGGTGATGAACACATATGCATAGTCTTGTGGGAAAATCGAAAGAAGACTTACTTATTAGTGAGAATAACATTGCAAAAATAATATTAATGGGAATAACATTGCAAAATAAGTTCCAGATTTTCAGCACCATTCCTTATTACCTTTGTATATTTTTAGATAGGATTAATGGTGCATTTGAATAGCTTATTCACATTGAATGAGTTGCTGTAACAGTTTGTAACTTTGGCTATTTAAGCCTTGTAATTGATATGTAAAATTAAGCTTTTCATTCAATACAAATATGTGTTTATATGGTATCAAGAGCTTAAACACTCAAACGAGTCTTGATCCTTGTCGTTTTATTTTTCCAATCAGAATTCCGGTTACCTCCATGGCACCACAAACAGTCATTCAGATCACCACCTCCACCTATTTCAACATTACCCTCACCACCGACAACTTCTCCAATTGGCGTAAACATGTTCAATCAACACTGATTGGCATGGACCTGGTTCATTTCATTACTGGAACCAAACAGGCACCGGCGGAATTTCTCGACGCGGACAGAACCAAATCCAACCCAAATTTCTTCCCTTGGTATCGACAGGACCAAATGATCTTAGCAACTCTTCTTGGCAGCTGCTCACACCGCAATTCAACCCTTGATTGCATCTGCTGAAACATCCCGACAAGCTTGGGAGCTGCTCGTAACGAGCTACGCAAACTCATCCAGGTCAAGAGTTATATCCTTGAAAACCAAACTTGCTTCTAACCCGAAAGGAAGTCGTCCGGTTGCTGAGTATCTTCGTGACATGAAGACAATTGCTGACGAACTCGCATCGGTTCAAGAACCTGTGAAGGATGAAGACCTCATGGTCCATATTCTTTGTCAGTTGGGTGAAGACTTTAAACCTATTGCAACCTCTATTCGCTACCTTGGTTCAAACATCACATTTCCAGAGTTGTTTGAGAAACTCGTTGACTATGAACGAGAACTCACTATGACAGCCGTCTCACATCAGCCCACCATGACTACTGTTAACTACACCACTCGCCAAAACCGTAACTCCAACCGACCTACCGTCGACCACCGCAACAGGAACGCTCGTTCTCAGTGGACTCCCAATTCAGATAGAGGCAATCGCGAAACTCGTTCTAATGTTTATTGTCAATTTTGCCACTTTCCAGGTCATGAAGCAAAGGAGTGTAGAAAACTCGCGAGGTTTCTTCATGACAATCATGTCCAAACAGAAGTTCCTTTGAACTCCAATAAGTCCTCACCAACCGCTAATGTTGCTACTTCCTCATACATGTTTGATACTGGCGCATCAAATCATGTTGATCCTGACCGTGCTTCTCTCCATTCCGTCTCTGACTATGGCGGACCCGAGGAGATTGTTCTTGGAAATGGTAATACTCTTACCATCACTCACATTGGTCAATCCTATCTTCCAATCTCACATGGTTCTCTTTCTCTAAAAGATGTCTTATGTGTCCCTCATTTCAAAAACAAACTTATTTCTGTTGCTAAATTATGTAAGACTAACCATGTTTCGGTGGAATTTTTCCCCGCTCATTTTTTTGTCAAGGACCGTCGCACGGGGGCGCGTCTAATGCGGGGAGAGAATTACCTTGATGTATACTATGCCAATCTTCCTTCCTCGCCTCAAATAAATGCAGTTTCCACCACAACGCCTCTTGATTGGCATCACAAGCTTGGACACCCATCTATTCAGATTTTCAAAAAAATAGCCAAATGCTTAGATTTAAATTTCAACTTTCACAATTTTCATTGTAACTCATGCTCTATTAATAAAAGCCATAAAACCCCGTTCGGCTTGACTTCTTTTACCACAACCAAACCTTTTCAATTGATATATTCGGATGTTTGGGGACCGGTAGAAAAATCCATTGATGGTTTTACTTACTATGTAATTTTTGTTGATTTTCATACTAAGTTTATTTGGCTATACCCAATGAAGCATAAATCCGATGTATCCGTCTTGTTTCCCCAGTTCAAAACACTTGTTGAGAAATTTTTTCAAACACCATTAATATCTCTCTTTACCGACAATGGTGGTGAATACATTGGTCTCACCAAGTATCTCCAATCCCAAGGAATCTCTCACTTCACCACGCCACCTCATACTCCGGAACAAAATGGTGTTGTCGAACGTCGTCATCGACACATTGTAGAAACCGGATTATCTCTCCTTCACCCTGCGCGGCTTCCTCTTTCATTTTGGACACGTGCTTTCCAAACGGCGGTATATCTAATAAATCGGTTACCCACTCCCATCATTGATTTCAACACTCCTTACACTCTTCTCTTTCAAAAACAACCAACCTACACTAAACTCAAGCCATTTGGGTGTCTATGCTACCCGTAGCTTTGCCCGTATGGAAAGTCAAAGCTTCACCCGCGCTCCGAGCAATGCATTTTCTTGGGTTATTCACCTTCTAAATCCGCCTATAAATGTTATGCTCCAACAACCCGTCGCCTTTATCACTCACGCCATGTTGAGTTTATAGAAAATCAATTCCCTTTTCAAACTCCACAAGGCGCTTCTTCTCATCTTCCTACGGTGGATTCCTTCTTCGGAATACCTACTGTAACAAATGCTCCAAACACACAAAATTCTTTACCCCACCCATCATCCCAAGAGCCTACTTCTCCCAACAGCCCACTTCATTCAGCAGCCCAACACTCCACTTCTGCCCCAAACCTGAGCCTAACAACTCACTCCCTCAATCATCCTCAACCCCAACTCCTTCTACACCAACCTCACTGTCCAACAGCCCACCCTCACCTGAGTCACATCAATCAACCTCTCCCACCTCTGCATCGAATTCATCATCCACTTCCAACTTCTCCTCACCAAATGTGTCTGCTACCTTGCCTACACAAACTCGTCGTAAACGCAAACCGAACCCAAAATATTTCAACCCCAACCTTGTCAACACCACTACACTTCACCCGATTCCACCATCTGTCGAGCCCACCGCTCACAACCAAGCCTTAAAAGATCCCGAGTGGCGTAAAGCTATGGATTGTGAATTCAATGAACTCCTAAAAAACGCCACGTGGGAACTCGTTCCTCCCTTGCATCACAAACCGATTGGATGCAAGTGGATCTTTCGCATCAAACGTCGTCCGGATGGCTCCATAGACAAATACAAGGCACGTCTTGTTGCAAAAGGTTTCCTCCAAGAGCATGGCAAAGATTATTTTGAAACCTTTAGTCCGGTCACAAAACCCGTTACTATTCGTACGGTCCTTAGCATTGCCTTATCTCAAAATTGGTCTCTTCGCCAACTAGACGTAAACAATGCTTTTTTACATGGTACTCTAGATGAGGATGTTTACATGTCCCAACCACCCGGATACGTTCATCCAGAATTTCCTAATCACATTTGCCGTCTTCGTAAGTCTCTTTACGGACTCAGACAAGCACCTCGTGCTTGGTATTTGGAACTCACTAAGTTCCTTTTACATCTTGGTTTCACAAAATCTCTTGCTGATCCCACATTGTTCATTTACAATCACGGGGGCACCGTATGCAATTTTCTAGTTTATGTTGACGGCCTTGTCATTACCGGCAACACCGATTTCTTTGTTCAGCAGGTCATCTGCTCCTTATCCGACAAGTTCTCTATTAAGGACCTTGGCATTCTACATCATTTTCTTGGGATTGAGGTCATCTCTACTGTTAATGGTCTTTTCCTATCTCAACATGCTCACATTCAAAACCTGCTTACAAAGTTCCACATGGATGGTGCTAGGACCGTTGCTACACCACTTAGCTCCACTGAAACACTTGCTCTTGTTGACGGGTCGTCCAAAATTGATCCTACACCATACCGACAACTTGTTGGTTCCCTCCAATACCTCGCCTTTACACGACCTGATGTGTCATTTGCCCTAAACCGACTCTCTCAATACATGCATGCTCCTACTGAACGACATTGGCAAGCCCTAAAACGGGTCTTGCGGTATCTCAAGGGGACCATCCACCATGGTCTATTCCTCAACCGTGGTTCTCGGCTTGATCTTCAAGCATTCACTGACTCGGATTGGGGTGGTACTTCGGATGGGGGCCGCTCCACCACCACTTACATACTCTATCTCGGCTCCAATATCATCTTGTGGCGTTCCACACGTCAAAAATCTGTCTCTCGTTCTTCCACAGAAGCCGAGTACAAAGCATTAGCAAACGGTGCAGCCGAACTCGCGTGGGTTCAAAACCTACTGTTGGAACTTGGTTTCTCGAAGTCAACCTCACCTACACTTTTTTGCGACAATGCGGGAGCAACTTATTTATGTGCAAATCCGGTATATCACTCACGCATGAAGCATGTGGCGTTAGACTATCATTTTGTTCGAGAAAAAATTGCAAATGGCTCACTACGTGTTCAACACATTCATTCTGAAGACCAACTGGCTGATGTACTCACGAAACCGCTAAACCGCGGACCATTTCTTCGTCTACGGTCCAAGATTGGAGTATCCGATGGCTCCTCCATCTTGCGGGGCATATTAATGAGAATAACATTGCAAAATAAGTTCCAGATTTTCAGCACCATTCCTTATTACTTTTGTATATTTTTAGATAGGATTAATGGTGCATTTGAATAGCTTATTCACATTGAATGAGTTGCTGTAACAGTTTATAACTTTGGCTATTTAAGCCTTGTAATTGATATGTAAAATTAAGCTTTTCATTCAATACAAATCTGTGTTTATATTGAGGTTCTTCATCAAGGACCCTGCAGATGTGAAGAAACGTTAAATCCAAATTTAAATAAATTAAAGAGTATATTAAAGAGTACTTGTTTGTGTTTGGATTTGTTTACCGTGGATCACGAGTGAGATCTTGTTGTCCCTTCATGCTCATGGCGAGTGACCAAATTAATACCACCCTACATAATAAGAATTAGGAATTTTTTAGAATCCATGGTTGGAGTTAAAACAATTTATTACATGTGTGTATTATGTTTGCGTGTGTGTATATAATTACCGACGGCTTTAGAAATTACGATATAATAAAAGGCAAAACAATGAACGAAGCCGGTACCATAGAGGCATTTACATAACTAATTAGCAATCATCTTAAATTTTCAGCCTTCGTTATGATGATAAACACAAAATATTTTAATTAAGAATGAAGAATAGGTCTTGTTTTGAAAAAATGTTGTATAGTATAGTGGCTTATCTAGAAGAGTAGTTGAGGAGCAGTGCAAGCTCAACAATTTTTGTTCATTGATAGCTAATACATAAAACGAAGATGAAAAAAACAAATTTTACAGGAAATATGTACTTCATCAAAAAAGTTAGGGGTAGCATGAGGAGCTACCCCTCAACATATGCTAGATCCGCCTCTGAGTTACAATAAAAACCTTGAAGAAGAAGTTGATTATTTTTTAAGAAAACAATGATCATGGTGTAATAAAATGCAAAAGTATGAACCAAGCTAGTACCATTTACATAAATAATTAGCAATCATCTCTAATATCTTTATTTTAACACAAAATTATAAGTTGGATCAAAATCAAACTACAATATCATAACCAAAAATTGATGCACAAACAACAATTAGAATCCGTATCGTAAAACTGAACAAAGTAAACAATACCAGAAATGAAGAAGATGATTGATGATGAAATGCTGATAATGAATTCCAGCTTAACTTCTATTTATAGAAGAAATCTTTTTAAGTTTTAACCTTCATCTTTAAAGTATTTGTCATTTCTAGTCCCTCTAGAAAGGTCTTTTCATATAAGGGGAAAAAAGGTGAAAGTAATGTACATAATATACATTCACTAAATAAACAAAATGAAATTTTATGAAGTCAATAAAGAAAAGTGAAAGGTGATGTAAAAAGCCTGTAGCATATTACACAAACTATTCATGTCATTGTGGCATAAAATTTTAGAAGCCTCCGTAGAAAAACACGGGTGTTATAAAAAATTAGGGAGATGGAATTACAGAATTTATATACTTAATTCTTAGAATTTATTAAAAGACTGTTATGCTTCGTATATGAAATAATAGAATTTTCAACTTTTTTTTAGAAGAGGAGTTTGATTTGTATAATAACAATAAAAGGAATATCAACTTTCTTATATCTTTCCTAAGAGTGGAAAAAAGTTATGTGTAGCTAGAGGAAATTTTAAAACAAAGTGAATGAAAAAATGACAAGAGAAAACAACAAAAACAAAAAAAAAATGCTTTATAAGAGAATCGAACCAAGTCACCTGAGTGAAAAGCTTACTTTGTATTTTAAACAATGTGCCAACATATTTATTGTTTTAATTTTCAGTTATAGTTTTTAAATATGATTTTTTACACACACAAACACACACATATATATATATATATACACACACATATATCTTTTGAACATGAGCCTCTTTTTTCGGGAGTCTCAAACTCTAGCTTCACTCAGTGTTACTATATACACCGACCCTGATTCATGCATAAATATATTTGAACATTAGCATAAGACAACCTCTTTTTGATAACTAATATAAAGATAATTAGCATCTATACATAAATCTTAAAATGGATTATCCACCACTAAAATGGCCATTACATTCCTAATGAACCATTTATAACAAACCATTTTCATTCTCTCTATTTTCTTGTATTTACTTTTATTTTTTAATTTTATTAATTTGGGCCCTCAATTTATATAAATAAACTAGATTTTCCGAAACGGAAATTGATCACTTAAAATAACTAGATTTTAAATAGGAAGTGATTCATCACTTAATACAAGTTTTTCCTTTCTTGCAATTTAAAATAACCTTAAAATGAAAACCTTTCATTCTTTTATAGATGCGCAACTATGTGGTGGGCCCAACAAATTGACCACATAACAAATTCAATAATCATTCACACGTATCTCATCTTCTCCACGTAATAGAATCTAAACATTTGGGTTTGTACTATTTAAAAAATTCTTTTGTAAACGACAATTAAACACCCAATTTTTTCCCTTGTTTGTCTTGTATTTAATTAACATGTAACTTGATGCAAACTTTTTTTAAACAGTCAATAATATACTCCACTCATAGCTGAAAATAAGACTGAAATCCAAAATTATTTGGTTTAAGACTACACAGAGTAAACTAAGCTAGTTGTTGTGAGGTAATCAAGTAATTTGAGGAAGATGTGGCATGTACGGTAATCAAGTTCTATGGGGAAAGGATATCCCCAAGCATTTTGGTCATTTTAATAATGACTTTTCTAGAATATAATATATAAATATAACTATAAGCAATTATTTGACAATATTGTACTGAATTATTAAAATGTCTGACTGATTAAAAGGTAGTCTCTATATCATTCGATATGTTTTTGAAAACTTACTTATTAAAAGGCTACATGAACCATTAAAATGTATCATTTTAGTGAATCGAATCCGCCCCATCTCGAACTGATTCAGAGATAATCACTTAATAGAATCACTAAGATGGTACTAAACAACCCAAATGTTTAATGAACCCCAAACAAATAGGACAGACCCCGCCACTTAATGGTTATTTATACCCATACTTTCATTTCAACTTACATCATAAGAATTAGTAATTTTTTGAGTGTATAGTTTAAATTGTTCTAAAATAACAATTTATTATATGTGTTTATTATGTTTAGAAAGTATGATATAATAAAATGCAAAACAATGAAATAAGTTTCTACCATTTAGATAACAATCATCTTGAAGTTTAAACCTTCGTTATATTATTAACTCAAAAGATTTAATTAAGAATGAAGAATAGGTCTGGGCTTGAAAAAGTGTTATACAAAGTTTATTATTTTTTAAAAAAATCAACGATCATGATATAATAAAATGCAAAACAATGAACTAAGTTAGTACGATTTATAGAATTACTTGGCAATCATCTGTGATCTCTTTATTCCAACACAAACTCAAGTTATAACTAAATTGTGAACCAAAAAATTTTATCACTAACAACCACTAGCCGCTGTTAGTAATTACAAAATTAAGAAAACTAAACAAGTAAAACAATAACGGCAAGATCAAACCCTATAAACAAAAAAAATGATGAAGTCTCTTAATGAAATACAAATAGAGAATTAATTCCCAACTTGTATTTATAATCATAGAATAAATCTTTTAACCCTTATCTTTAAGCAAATGTCGCTTCTAGCCCCTCTAGCAAGCCCCTTCCTTTTCGCATATAAGGCTGAGGGTAATGGGGCTTGGTTGAGCCCTAGGTGAGCCAAGCAAAATCTGACACGTAGGCGATGACATGGCCTTGGATCAAGCCCCTCAACCAAGCTCCAGAGGGTGTAGTGGTCCAGGTGAGCAGGGGCTTGATCCAGTTATTTATTTATTTAATTATTTTAAATAATACATTAAATAATAATATAAAACATTACGTTGATACTAGTCTAATACAAGATCATCGGGTCTTCTAGCTCACAAATGATCTCTCAAAAAGCTTATCGTCGTTTGAACTGCTTGACAAATGAGTCCGTCTTCTTCGGTAGAATAGGAAGACGAAGACGATGACGACGATGCCATTTATAAATATATAAATAGAAGTTTTGATAGAGAGAATGTATGGTTTGAGTTTTTATAGAAAGTATGGATTTGTATTTGTAGATAAAAAAAATATATTTAAACTAGCCAACGGTAAAGTTGACTAGTCAACACACCCTCCAACGGCTAGTTAGCCCCGCGACCACAGCCACGCCGGCCGGTCGCGCCCTCGCTCACCGGAGGGGTGTAGCGGTGTTCGCGAGCCACGTAGGCGGCCGCGTCCACCCCTCACCCCCCACTACCCTCAGTCTAAGGAAAAAAAAGGTGAAAGTGCAAACATGATAGCACAATGTACAAACTATACATGCACTAAAAATGTATCAAAATGACCATTACATTCCTGGTAAGTGATAAACCATTTTATAAGTAATATAACAAACCATTTTCACTGTCTTCATTTTCTTATGCTTACTTTTATTTTGTTAGTTTCATTTATTTAGGTCCTCAACGAAAATTAAAATAGACAACGATTCAATCATTAGCAATCTGTAACTTCACTTCCCCTCGCATTATTACTTTGCATTCTTTTTACAAATTTTGTTGACATAAGTACAAGTTTTTAGTACATGGCTTTCCTACTATAAGTTAAAACAGTGCTCTTTTGCTAGCATGCACCATGGACCACACCTATCAGGCTTACCAATAGTTCAACACATTAGTCAAACTTTAAATGTGTTTCAAAGCACTCTCTTAAAAAATGTTGGTGCATGACATTTACTCCGGTGAATTTTTGAAGTGAATAAGCACGAGTGATTTAATGATTTCACTTTTTTTTCTTCGGTTTAATGATCTCACACAACGCATAGATCTTAAATACTAGTTTCAAATAAGAAGTAATTTGATTCATCAAGTTATTCTTTTAATACACGTTTTTCCTTTTTTGCAATTTAAAACAACTTAAATAACCTCGAAAACTTTTTATAGGCGCACGGGACCATTCTATGCCAACCATACTAAAGTCTTTGTTCTTTTTATATGCACACGGGACCATTCTTTGCCAACCATACCAAAGTCTTTGTTTGTTCTTTTCATATGCACACACATGACACAACCATATGGTGGGCCCAACCAAATTGACCACACAACAAATTCAAAGATCATACAGGTATCTCATCTTCTCCTAGCATAGAGTATTAGAATCTAGCATATAGGTTTGTAATATCAAGGAAGATTTGTTTTGTAAAAGAAAAATCGATTTTAAATTCAGTAAAACAAATACTTGTATTTCCCGTTGATTGTGAAAATTTTCGTTAAATTTCTTTTCAGTAATTAGTTATTTTATAAAGACAAAATGGCAAAACAGGTCCTTTATGTTTTCATGGTTTTTCAATTGTCGTCCTTTAGCAAACTTAATGACTGAAATCATATTCTGTGTTTCCAAAATGTTTCACGTTACGTCCTTTTCCACTAACCCAGTTAGATTTTTCGTTAACTCTAATCACATGACCTACACGTGAGGGCAAATCCGTAATTTTATGGTCCAGCTCATTTCCCCTTTTATTTTAGTCATTTTATAAATTTATTTAATAAATAAAAAAAAATTATATATAAAACCAAATCTCTCTCTCTCTCTTTCTCTCTCTCACATCCACCATCGTTCTCCCTGCTACTTCAACCTAATTAATTTGTAAACCCTAATTTTAAATTGGGGGATTTCAGCTAGAGGTCCCAACGGAAAAGATGAAAACGAAGCCCGTCTAGGATCCGATGAACTCCACTGCTCTCTTTCTTCTTCTCCGGCGAAGCACCACCGCATATACAACGGCGAGTACTGATGTAGAAGTGTTCCGGCAACATAAATGGCAACCTGGACACCGCAACATCGCCGTATCAAAAGGTTTTTTCTCCGTTCCGAAAGATAAGGGTAAATCAGATCTGAGATTCTGAGGTTTGTAACAAAAAATGCAGCCGATGTGCATTGCTTGAGCCACTCTCTATTTTCGCAAGACCGATTTTGACTTGTGCCGGCTTTTGAGCAAAACCATAAATCAAGAATTGAGGAGTGAAAGTAGATTAGTTAAAGAAAGTGTAAATTCCAAGTTTAAACGGTGGGGTGGTAATAGCAGCCACATACGGTGTGTGTGTGGGGGGGGGGGGGGGGGGGGGGGGTTTAGTTGGTCGGATGCGGTGGTAGGAGTCTGGTTATGCTAATGGTGGGGATAGAGAGAGAGAGAGAGGATAATCAGGTGATTCCGGCGACGGGGGCTGTGGTGTAGGATCTGAAAGATGGTAGTGGTGGTGCCCTTGAACTGGAAAATCATGGTTGGGAGTGTGGAGAGAGAGATAGAGAGAGAGTTATATACATTTTAATTTTTGGTTTTAATTATTAAATGCGCTGTAAAGTTACAATATTACCCTCATGTGCATGGCACATGACCAGATTTGATAACAAAAATTAACTGAGTTAGTACCAAAGGACGTAATGTGAACAGAATTTGAAACATGAAATACGTCTTGTGTCATTAAGTTGGCTAAAGAACGACTATTGAAAAACCACGAAAACATAAATGACCTGTTTTGCCATTTTATCTTTTATAAAAGTGTCAAAGGCTTTAAAAAACTGTATAAATTACTAAACAAACATTATAAATGGGCTAATAAAATAATAACTCGTATAGATTATAAATAAACCTCAATAAGCTTAAGTGTCTGACCCAATTAGCATACTTGCACATAATACCTAAACAAAAGCTTTTTATAAAAAAACAAAGAAATTGATGACCAATCAATTACCTGATCTCTTATCGGACTTCAACAACCATTAACCAACAGCGAACACTTCATTCCAACGGCTTTTGCAAGACATATTGTTATCGGATGGTTGACGATATATGATTGATGCTTGCATTTGTTATATTAAAAAATGAATTCTTTTTTAAAGTCGTGATTGAAGATGCTACGCATTTTTTCCAAAACATGAAGACATGTAGGGAACAATTATATTTATAATATGTGATATCTTTTTTTTGTTTAGACTGATTTTGTATTTTACTGAGCGCTGATAATGTATTTTTGTTATTATAGTGATATTAAATTATATTTATCCTACCCGACCCGTTTGGGCTTGAAAACTTTGACGCCGAAAAAGTTTCAAGGACCGAAAAACTATGAACCTATAGGAAAAAATTCTTGTCTGGACTATTGGAGTACGAACCGTACTACCTTAGGATATTTCCGGATTTCCGGATTATGAAGCTTCTACTTGATCATGCTTGGTTATCACAGTATTTGAATTAACCAATACAGGAATACTCTTCTTTCCAATATGCCTTTGCTCCATGTTTCCTTTGAGAATTCTTTGTACTTAATTTGGTTCTTCTAGATAATTACCTTTGATGAGTCTTGATTGGGTAGATGTTTTATAATTTGTAATACGAGGCTGCTAGATCTTCAACAATGAGATTATCAATCAATAACCACTTCATGTCTTCAAATTATATACTTTGGTTATTTGCTCCCGTAGTTCCATCTCGAATGGACTATCCCACCACTACAATTGTTCATAATAACAAACCATTTCCGTTATCTCCATTTACTTCTTTAAACTCAACATCAATTTCACCAATTTTACGTTTGGCTGCTTAACAAGAACTATGCATTATTTAGAAGTATTTTTTTAACTTTAAGCTTTTTATATTCATGTAACGCTTCTTGTTAGGTAGTTTTCTATATTCATAAATCATAACTTACTTATCAACATATAATTATTTAAGTCTATTCATTTCAACTTTCAACCTGCAAACATTAGAGCTAGTTAACCGTTTATGTGCATTTCATTATTTCAATAAAATCGATATAACGCTCCTTGATAGATAGCTAAATTAGAAGCATCATGATTCATGAAAATAACTTTGGGTCTAGCATTAATTATTATACATTAAAATGCAACTTAGATGTTTATAAAGTTTGACACAACATGCCTATAACTGCCACCCCGACACAAGATTTTTATGAATCTTGGGAACATATAACACATTTGACAAAGTGAGTTTCTTTCCCGAAATCATCTTTAAAACCACATTCCTCTCACCTTTGACTTCGGCCGTAACGGAGTTTCCCATAGACACATTTTCTCCATTAGTCACCTCCTTGAAAGTGCTAAAGTGACTTTTGTCAAAGCACACATGAAGGGTAGCCCCCGTATCGACTCACAAATCTTTGTTATTTTGCCCAACCAAGTTAACTTCCGTGACCATAATCGAGAGGTCCGTGATCACAGCAACAAGGTTCTCAACCTCACCAACCATGTTCACTTGTCGAGCATTTACTTTCTTTGGAAGCTTGCATTCATTGGCCATATGGCCTTACTTTCCACAATTATAACATGTTCCTTAGAACTTCTTTTTCTTCCCAAGTCCCCCCTTAGGACCAAGGTTGAAGCTTTTCCCATGATTCTTCTTTCCACTGTTTTTATTACCTTTTGAAGATTGACCATGTTCAACAACATTGACCTTTGTTGTTCCGGGACCGTTAATTCTTTTTAGTGCAATTTTGTTATCTTATTCAATACGAAGACGAATAACAAGATCATCAATGGGTCATCTCCTTTCGCTTATGCTTGAGATAATTCTTGAAATCGACCCAACTTGGTGGTAGCTTTTCAATAATACAAGCAACTTGGAATGTCTCGCTAAGCGACATTCCTTCCGCATGAATATCATGAAGAATAACTTGCAAATCTTGGACTTGACTCATAACAGTTTTTGAGTCTATCATTTTAAAGTCCAAAAACTTAGCCACAACGAATTTCTTAGTACCCGGCATCTTCCGTTTTGTATTTGCGGTCCAACAACTCCCATAATTATTTGGCAGTCTTGGCCTTACAATACACATTATAGAGTGCATCCACCATGCCATTCAAAACATAATTCCGGCACAATAAATCCGAATGATTTCAAGCCTGAACCGCGCTCAATGATTGCGCATTCATTGCCCCTTCATCAACTTGGGGAACGGTTTCAGTCAAGAACCTCATGAGGTTCAAAGTGGTCAGATAAAAGAACAACTTGGGTAGCAGCGCAGCTTGTTGCCCGTTTATCTGCCGTTAGTCTGTAACTGTCTCTGTTTTAAATTTCTTTTTCTTAATTTAAAAAAAGAACATCTTTTGTTGCCACTGTTTGAAATTCACACCAATGAACTTTTCCGGTTTCTCAGCATGAGATGTGACTGCCGTAGGCAGCGGAGCAACCAAACTGGTTGTGACAGCAACAACGGAAGTAATGATTGGAGAGACGGCAGTAGTCATGGGTTGGGATTCCATTCTGAAACAACAAAAGCAATAATCTGCACCTCCATGCCCGCGCAAACACCTGTACAAATCCTAGTTTTAATACATAGTTTTCTCACCCACCCTGTTTTTGGAAAAAAAAATACTCGTCAATTTGGCCTCATAATTAAATAGTGGTTGAACAAATGACTCTTCAAGAGTTGACGAACTGTAAATATATATTTTTGTTATATCAAGTCATTGATTAAATCGTTTTGTTAAATAAGTTTAAGCTGTTAGAAATCTTGTATAATAGAATCCGAAAATAAGAAAAGAAATAATCAATAAACGGTGAACCGGGCTTGTGTTTGAGACGATTCCCTTAAACAGATTCGCGGTTTGTTCCCAGGGTACTCTGGTTCGAAGCAGAAGCTTAGTACTGCCGGACTCGATAACTTGCCTGAAGCGAAAACCGTAACAATGTTGTTGCAGCAAAGAGGAAGAAGAAGAAATGTGTTGGTATGTCTTACACTGATGCACTGATCATGGTACTATAACCAAAGAATCATAAACATAATCAATTCTAATTGATGACCATTAAAGAATAATAATATTCAAATAATGGTCATTAAACATAATCAATTCTAATTGATGACCATTAAAGAATAACGTGGATGGTCTATATGCACAAAATACACTTTTTGAACTAAATTCGTATTATTTGTCAAACCACAAGGATGAAAATGACACTTTACTCTTGACTATAATTAATACTTATTATCAAATTTATAATACTTATGAAGACTTTTGTCAAGTAAATAAAGTTAAACAAGGATTATAGAAATATAGTCACACAAACGCAACGATATATATTGTTTCGGGTGGATGTTAAAAAATCCATCCAACATCCATCAAGAGTTGTGATCAACTAAACGTTTATTTAAACGGTTGATAAACAAATGGATATCAAAGATCACCACAACGAACGCGAGTATCACTACTAAGTTCTACCTTTCATATAAGCCTTCGCCTTTATATAAACTAGGTTGTCACCCGGCGCGTTGCGCCGGGGCGCGTCGGGCAGTTACGTGTTGGTTACACCCGGGCGTCGTTTCCGTAAGTTGACGCGAATTTAGTTGGTATCGGCTACGTTATTTACGATATCAAAACTAAACCAAAAAAATAATTCCTTAAACTAACGTATTTAAAACAAATTAAAAACGAAACACCACATACCTTACTTTTTCATTGCTTGATTTAGTATGAAATTTATAAATACAAAAATCTATTTCTATTTAAAAAACAAAAAAAAACAAGAAAACAAAAAAAAACCAAGAAAACTTGTTTCAAGTAGGCTCGAACTTGGATTTGCAAGTCGCAACAAAACAACAACATCATCACATTAGCATACCTTTTTGCTATTTTTTTTACTTTCAAATGAGCAAATACTAAAACAGAAAAAAAAAAAAAAGCAAAAGGAAATGAACAATAAAACAGAAAAAAAAACTAACAAAAGGAAATGAACAATAAAACAGAAAAAAAAAGGAAATGAACAATAAAACAAAAAAAAACAAAAGGACACCTCCAGGAAGGTTCGAACTCGGGACCTGTTGCTTAGAATAACACAACCAAACCACCAAACCAGCATCGTTTTTGCTAATTTAGGTAGTTTCAAATATTGAAATACCAAAAAAAGATGTGGAAAAATTAAAAAAAAATTAAACACATGGCGGCCACTGATTGAACCTACATGGGCTTTACTGTAGCTTTAGGTTTGACTTTATATATAGTATAATATTTGTGAAAAGATGTTCTTAACATACATTTGAGGGATTTTACTTTGAGATATTAAGATTCTGATTGAAAGATGTGTGCAAAATACCACACAAGAAAAGTTATTTAAAATTAAGGCGAAAATTTAAAATTGCTCGATGGTACAAATTTGTACATCTCTAATTTGTAATTGTCCCACTGTTTTAAAAACCGGTTCAAACCGGCCGGTTGAACCCGTTAAACCGGATTTCGAACAATAGGCCAGATTTTTGAGTCCGGTATTTTTGGCTGGTTTGGTAAAACATCGTAATGGTGGTTTTTGTCTAAAATACCGGGTTTTACCGGAAAAGTGGTTGTAATCGCGAGAAATTTTAGATATTTGCGGCTCATATTTTTTAAAAAATTACTTTTAACCCAACAATTAACATTCAAACGTGTAAATTTAGGACTATTTTTTTTAGAATTGAGTGCTTTAGCATTATTTTTTAATATGAATTAACTTTTGGATTATTTTTTGTTATATGAATCATTTAGTTTTTGGTTATTTTTGGATTAAAGTTATATTTATTGGAAATTATATGGTAAACTATTCAACCGGTTGAACATCCCAGTATAACCCGGTTCAACCGGTTATACCATTTTTTAGCCCAATCCGATACAAGTAAAATACCGGTTTTTAAAACATTGAATTGTCCCCTATTTTTAGATATGATGTACCCATATATTGTACTCCAATTGAATCAAATTGCTTTCGTCTTCATCTTCTTTGATTATTCTCTTACATTCATATTTAAAATAAAACTAGTGTTTCGACCCCCCACGTTGCGGGGGGTTGTGAAATCGTAGCCAAAGTTCAAACGTTTCTCAAAATATCCAACAATCGTATAACAAAAACTAACCAACCACACCAAAGGATAGTAAACATGAATCTAAGCACCAAGACTTAAAAACATTATTAAACAAAATGAATCAAGAACTCCACACAAAATTCGCTTTTAACAAATTAAATGAAAACTTATATTTACAATACCCGGTCTTTTTAGCCTATTCATTATGTTTATATCACCTTAGATTTTACATCATCATGGGAAAACAACCATACATGTTAAGTACTATACTAAGGTCTTTTTAGCCTTTTAATTCCATATGATCAGCTAAGTAGTCAATGTACTATCATTTCCCAATAAATACAGTTTAATATTCAATCACCCCAATATCTCTTCATTGTCAGGTTAATGGCTATCCTGTTTGACCAAAAGTGGTCAACAGGACCAAACATACATGTGAATATATGTCCTTTCAAAGTCAGAGCTATTGACATAGTTTTAAGTGAAGGTATAAGAAACAAGTCATAATTGCCCAAATGCATTCAATTTTCAGGTCAATGGCTATCCTTCTGAATCTGTAGAGATTTAAGGACCAACCATACACAAGTGCATGTCCTTCCAACTGGGAAAATGACATAATTTTCAGCAAAAACAACTACTTGAGACTTTTCTTAAAAAGTCCTTCTTTTAAGCTTCGTTTAAAGCTTAAACTGAATAATCTTATCATATCTCAACACCATTAATCAACTTGCTCATGTTTTGACCAAAATAAAGTATTTATGCAAAATTCATTATAAAATTCATTGAATCACTTAATTTTGACATAAAACACATTTTGACATAAACAGTTGCATCACACAATCAAATCTTAATCATTCTTAACATCATCAAGAAAAACAGACTGTACTAACATTCAATGTCTATCCTATTTTAACAATATCAGAAGATCAGATAAAGAACATATTCAAGTAACCATAAACATGTGATTACTTATGACATCAGACAAGTATTTAATTTCACCCAAGAAGATCAAACTATTTATCATAACATCAGATCAGTTAACATGATAGTCAAGAATTATCATCAATTTCAAACAAATTGCACAGATATTTGCTTAAGCACCTATCAGTTAACTTCAAAACAATGACATATTCAAGACATATTCAATCAACATTCAGTTGAAACATATTCAATATGTGTGATTTCTAATAAAATAATCAGTTATCACAGAGAGACACACATATAAACAGTTAAGTCACACTATATTTAACATACTCAGTAACATACTCAGTAACATACTCAGTAACATATTCAATAACATATTTAGCAACATATTCAGTAACATATTCAATAACATATTCAGCATGTGTGACCTCTTCTAAATTTTTCAGGTAGCACATAGAGGTACACAACCAAGCACAATCCTTAATCAGATTTCATCAGAGGTGATCATCCCCAGGGCTTTCAAAAGAAAGTTGAACCTGGTTTTGTCAAGTGGTTTGGTGAATAGGTCAGCCAAGTTATCACTTGTATCAACCCTTTGCATTTCAATCAAACCTTTTTCACTGCAATCTTTGATGAAGTGATGTCTGATTTCAATGTGCTTAATCTTAGAATGTTGCACAGGATTTTTAACAGTAAAATATGCAGCAGTATTATCAATCAGAATAGGGGTGTTTAGAAAATTCAAACCATAATCCAACATCTGATTTTGAATCCAGAGAACTTGTGCACAGCAGGCAGATGCAGCAACATATTCAGCTTCTGCAGTGGAGATTGATACTGTAGTCTGTTTCTTGCATTCCCATGACACTAGCCTTTCACCCAAAAACTGGCATCCCCCTGATGTTGACTTTCTGCTCATGTTACACCCATCATAATCACTGTCTGTATAAGCAAGCAGATCAAAGGTTTGATTCTTAGGATACCAAATTCCTAAGTCTGGTCTTCCCTTCAAATATCTGAATATTCTTTTCACAGCATTCATGTGGGAGACTTTTGGATTTGACTGGAACCTTGCACATACACACACAGCAAACATGATATCTGGTCTTGTTGTAGTCAGATACATCAGAGATCCAATCTTGGCTCTGTATTCATGTTCATCTACTGACTCCCCCTTTTCATCAGCTATCATCTTTTCTTTGGTGTCCATTGGAGTTGAAGCAGTCTTGTAATCATGACAGTTGAACTTGTTCAAAATGTCCTGCACATATTTAGTTTGATGAATGAAGATCCCTTCAGCCTTTTGTAGAACTTGCAGTCCCAGAAAGAAGTTCATTTCACCCATGGAACTCATGCTATACTTGGATTTCATCACCCCTTCAAACTCCAAACACATAATTTCATTTGTAGATCCAAAGATGATATCATCAACATAGACTTGTAAAAGCAACAAATCTGACCCCTTTCTTTTGTAGAAGAGTGTCTTGTCAATGGCTCCCCTTGTGAAACCATTTTCAAGTAGATGAGTTGATAGCTCATCATACCATGCTCTAGGAGCCTGATGCAGTCCATAAAGGGCTTTGTTTAACTTGTACACCCTGTTTGGATACATGGGATCCTCAAAACCTGGTGGCTGAGCTACATACACCTCTTCATCAATCTTTCCATTTAGGAATGCAGATTTAACATCAAGCTGGAATACTCTAATGTTCTTTGTGCAAGGAAAATTCTTATGGCTTCCAGTCTTGCAACTGGTGCAAATACTTCCTCAAAGTCTATCCATTCTTCTTGAAGACATCCCAGTGCTACAAGTCTAGCTTTGTTTTTAATCACTAAACCCCTTTCATCCCTTTTGTTTCTGAAAACCCACTTGGTTCCAATTGCATATCTGTCATATGGCTTGTCTACAAGATCTCTAAACTGTGCCAATTCCTCTTGCATTGCCTCTACCCAACTATTGTATTTTAAAGCTTGAGCAATGTTCTTTGGTTCTATTTGAGATAGAAAGCAAGAGTACAGACAGATGTTTGCTATCTCAGAATGACTCCATGTAACTCTTTCATGCAAGTCACCAATGATATTTTCAGCAGGATGATTCTTTTCAACAGTAGGAGTTTGTATTATCATATTTGTAGACAAATTTGTGTCAAGATTTGTTTCATTGAGTTCAGGTTCTTCAATGATCAAATCAGCTTCTGCATCATGAAACTGTGGTGCTTCCTCATTGTGTTGTCCTGAAGTAGATGCACCATTGTTTCCCAAATTCAAATTTTGGAATAAGTCTTGAAATCTTTCTGTGGTGACAGCTTCTTCATTTGATTGGTTGCTTGTGTCACTCTCATTCTGAACTTGATCATTCTGTACATATGGGCTGTCTTGATTGTTCATAGCCTGATCCTGTTCAATGACCTTGCTGGAGGAGCTGTTCACAAAAGTGTATTCCTTTTCTTTTCTAGCAACCTTTTTCCACAATTCTTCTAAGTCCAATTCTTTCTTCTTATTCTCTGCAAGTATACTGGTATTGTAGAATGAATCATCAAAGTCTTCAGAATAAATCTTGAATGACTTTATTAATTTCTCATGATCAAACAGCCATTCTGCACCACTTACTGTGTTGAACTGATTCTCATTAAAAATGATGTCAGAAGACTCTATCACACTCATGTGATCTTTCACATATACTCTGTATGCCTTTGAGTGAGTAGAATATCCAACAAAGAAACAATCTAGTGACTTAGTTTGAAACTTGTTCAAATAATCTCTAGTGTTCAAAAGAAAACATTTGCAACCAAAGGGCTTGAAAAACTTGATTTAAGGCTTTCTATTATTGAAAATTTCATATGGAGTCTTGTTATGCCTTTTGTTTACAAGCACCCTGTTTTGAACAAAACATGCTGTATTGATTGCTTCAGCCCAAAAAGTGACAGGCAAATTTGCATCTGCCAACATGGTTCTGGCAGCTTCTATCAAAGTTTTGTTTCTTCTGTCTGCCACTCCATTTTGTTCAGGAGTTATAGGAGCTGAAAATTGTTGAAATATCCCTTTCTGTGTGAAAAATTCTTCCATAACTCCATTCTTGAACTCTGTACCATTGTCACTTCTCATCATCTTGACTTTTTTATTCAGCTTGTTCTCAATCATTGTGACACAACCTTTAATCAACTCAGCAGTCTCATCTTTGGTACTTAGGAAATAAACCCAAGTATATCTTGAACAGTCATCAATGATCACCAGACAGTATCTCTTCTTTCCAATACTTGGCACACTCACAGGACCAAAGAGATCCATGTGAAGTAACTTAAGTGTTTGATCAATTGAATTGATGAGCTTTGTCTTATGAGTAGACTTGTGTTGTTTTCCCTTTTGACATGGGTCACAATGATCATCTAACTTGAATTCTCTTGTAGGTAATCCAATTACATGCTCACATTTGACCAGTCTATTCATGTTCTTCAAGTTTACATGACACAGTTTCCTATGCCACAATTTAGATTCATTTTCAGTGGCTTTGGAAACAAAACATGCACCTCCTCTTGAAATGGCTTCTTTCATATTCAACTCATACAAGTTTCCATTTCTTGGTGCCATCATCATAATCATTTCAGGTGGAATCACAAACTTAGGTTTTAAAATGAAACAGTGTGAATCATCAAAACTGACTTTGTAACCCTTATCACACATTTGTGATATGCTCAGTAGATTGTACTGAAGACTCTCAACATGAAATACATTATCAAATGAGACTTTCCCATTTGTTAAGATTCCTTTTCCAACAATCTTTCCACCATTCTCATCACTCCCAAAAGCTACTGGACCTTCATACTTCTCTTCATAGTTGACAAGAGATCTCTTGTCACAAGTCATGTGCCTAGAACAACCACTATCCATATACCATATGTCATTAAGAGGAGTGGACTGTTCCTGCACATACAGAGAAAATTTTATTAGTTATGTGATGAAGTGCAAGTCTTATCAACTTGCATCTCATCAGATTCAGTTTTAGTCACATCTTGGGAAGTAAGTGTTGTTGGTTTATGATCTTCATTAGCCAATTCTAAATTGTCTGAATGATCAGTTTCATAATCACACTCTCTTGGAGTTTTGACAAGTGAGGTTGGACACAGGTATTCAGCTGAGTCAGTGACATACTCCTGTATCACATAGTCCTTCATCTCAGAGTAGTCTCTTACATCAGCAATTTGTTCAACCTTACTCTCAGTCTTAGGTTTCCAAAGGAAACCATGTGGTTCATATCCATGTCTTAGTAGAAACTTCTCATCACCAGTGAGTTCTGTTGGTTTAATTCTAGAATGTGCATCTTTTCTTCTTGTCTTCTCACTGCTTGATGATCCTTGAGAACCATCAGATTTGACTGATTGAGTATCTTGCTTGATTCTCACAGACTGATAGTTCTTTTTGATCAATTTCTCATGCCTTCTAGGAGATTTGCTTCTTCTTTCCAGTTCAGTCACTTTCTTCTCACCCCTTGTCTCCTTTTCATATTTCTTCTTCTCTTTGTTCAAGGTTTCATTACCACACACCTTTCCTTTTCCCAGATATTCATCATACTTCTGTTTGTATAGGACAAAGTCTTGACCATACTTTGTTCCATCTGGTACATGAAATGGTTGGAATTTGGATCTTTCATTACATGAATCTGTGTGGTGACCATATTCATCACACCTTTTGCACCAAACTTTGCCTTTGAATATTTCATGTTCTTTTGGTTTCTTGTATCTTTCACTTGGCTTAGGTGTCTTGACTCCTAGAGTCTTCTGATTCTTTAAACCATCAAAATTAATTGAAAAAGGAACAAATTCCTCAATCTTGATGTCTTGTCTTTCAACTTTGCCTTTGACAAAGAAAATTTTCTTCATAATCATAGATTCTTCATCACTGCTTTCTCTAACCCTTGTTAGTCTTTTCTCATATTCTTTCATAGTTTCCACTTCTCCAACATCAAGCACCTCATGACTAGAAAAGATTGGATAAACTGGGATAAAATTTTCTGTATCAACCTTTTTATTCACCTTCTTCTTCTTGTTGTTCAGTTTTATCCTTCTCAATACAGCCTTGCTTGGAGGTCTGACTGCATTGTAGTCTATCTTCCTCCTTTCACAAATATCAAAAGAAACATGTTCTCTTTTCATTTTGTCATTCTGTTTCTTCCATTTTGGTGGGATTGGTGGATACTTTGGAAGTTTATCAACAGATTCAGGTTTCTTATATTTTCTTCCTCTTTCAGCAGCTTTGATTTCCTTTTCAGTAATTTGATCACTCAAATCACTCAAATCATCTTGATCCAATTCAACCGAATCAAAGTCATCCTTAGAGACTTGAACTCCTATTGACTTATCCTCTTTTACTTCTTTCTTAATCACAAATTCTCCTTCTTCATTCACTTCTACCTTTTTGTACAAATCAACAACCTCTTCCCTGTCTTGAAAGACATCTTTGAATTGTTGCAAGTATGCATCTCTTTTCTCTTTGTCAACTTTTGGCATAAAATTGTTGTTGAATGGAGGTGGAACTGTTTTGTATTTGTCTTGTTCTTTCACCTGATTTAGTATACCACATATGTTGCCAGTTGAGACTAAATTCTTCAGAAATTCAGTTTCAACCTTTAGTCTTGTGTTTTGCACCTTTTCTTCAACTAACATCTTCTTTAATCCATCAATCTCAGTGATGTATCTGGTTTGAGTTCTGTAAATGATCATGCAATCATCTTCAAGGCTTTTAATCTTTTCATCACTGATCATCTCACTTGCCTCATACTCATTTATGATACTTTGTTTTCTGAAACACTCACTTTCCAGCTTGCCTACTTTTGTTTTCAATTCAATGATAAGTTCATTTAAATCAACTGTAGGAGCAGAATGTACCTGAGATGATGATCCCTTTTCTTTCTCAATTATGGCCATGAATGCCACATTTGCTTTCCTGATGTCATCTGCAATGTCCTCTTCATGATTGCTCCAAACAAAATTTCCTTCATGTTGTGTAGTCACTGCCACATTTCCTTGATTTCTGATCTGATTTTGATTTGCTGGAACAGTGTTGTTTGGAACATTTTGAGCTGCTTGAAGGTTTTGATTGTTATTCATTTGAAAACCTTGATTCTGTTGCATACTTTGTTGTTGATTATTCATTTGAGGCTGAAAGTTGTTGAAGTTTGGGTTGTAGTTGTTGTTATTGAAGTTGTTCATTTGATTGTTGTTGTTGTTGAATCTTGGCTGATTTTGTTGGTAATTCTGTTGACCTCTTGGTTGATTCTGTTGATATTGATGCTGACCTCCTGGTTGATTCATTTGAAAGTTTCTTGGTTGATTGCATTCTCTTGTAAAATGACCAGGTTGTTGACAATTGTAGCATATTGCTTTTGACTTGTCAAAACCAATCCTGTCATTAGGACCAAAAACCAGAGACCTGCCAGTTCTGTTATACAGCCTTCTACTTCTCAAACCCAACATGGCAGCTTGCCATTTCAAATCCATGTCTTCCAAATCATCTGCATCAATTTGTTCCAAATCATCTTGTACCATACTTGTGTGAATTAGGTTCTTTGCAACAAATGCATTATATGACTCAGTAAACATAGACAACAAAGCTTGTGTTTCATTGCTTTGACCATGTCCTGTGCCAGTATTAGGAACATTTCCACTTGGCTTAGAGGCAGAATCAGTATCATCAATAAGTTGCACATTGAACCTCTGCTGATTTCCTTGATTACTTGTGCTACCTCCAATGAAGGATTTTGGAGTAACAACATTATGTTCAGCTGGTTCTTCAATGATGGGAATTTGCTGTTGGTTCTTGGTAGACAGATTTCCCATGGGTGCAATCAATGCATTTGAAACATTGAAACATGGTCTACCTTCCTTGATCATCTCATTCTCAATCATTTCAAGTTCAGCAGCCTGAAGAAAGCATACTACATCATCCAATTTCAATTCATTGAAATTTTGCTTCTGAAGGATGAATTTGCAAGCAGTATACCATTCTTTTGGCATTGAGTTGAGTAACTTTGTATTCAAATCAAAGTCAGTCATTACATAATCAGTTGTTCTCAACTCATTCACAATACTTAGAAATCTTTCTAGTATTGATTTCAACCTTTCGCCATCTCTATACTTGAACCTTTCCAACTGTTGCTTCAATCCTTGCTTCTTTATGTTCTTTAGTTCAGTATTCCCTTCATACATTTCAAGAATGGCATCATACATTTGTTTTGCAGTTGTGTGATGAGCCACCTTGGTCAGGATCTCCCAAGACAAACCTAGCTTAATCATAGCTAAGGCTTTGTCATCCACCTTTCTCATTTTTTCTCTTACAGCAGCAGTTGCAGTAGCATTTGCACCTTCTTCAACAGCAGTTTGTGGACCATTCTTGATGGAGTTTCACATGTCAATATCATTGTAGCATACGGCTGCTTCAAAAAGTACCTTCCATTTGATAAAGTTTTACTGTCCATACAACCTAGGTATCTTGTTAGTAGACACCTCTTGTTCCTCATATCCAGACATTTTGAGAAATTAAAAATCAGTTTCCTTAAAAAAAATTTCAAAATAATCAGATCTGAAAACAGAATGCTTAGATCTGATGTGTCTGATGTGATTAGAACAAGATTTAGATATAAAGATTAGAACTTTAATTGAAATAAGGAAGAGAAAACACCGGTTGATTGTAGATCTGGAAGAAAAATGAAAAACAGAGTTGCTGACGTCACAAACCAATCGAACAGTGGTCTGCTTACGTCATTCTTCTTCAAATCTTCAATCAGCAACAATCTTTCTAAAATAGCAATAAACAAGCTCTGATACCACTTGTCGGTCCCCTTTGGATTTCAGCTAGATCTTAATCAATCAAGTCATAACTCACACAGATTAATCGTGTTGGCAAGAGAGTTAATGGCGGGTTGCTATATTTAGAAAGATATCCGTTTGTTAAAGGCGGAATCAATAACAAACATACGGTTGCAATGAATAATCAAAGATAGAAGGCACACTCAAGATTCACTCAAAAGATTTCCATTTATATAATGTTAATCATACAAAAGGATAATCGATTTAGGGTTTTCTAGGAATCCTAAGACAGCCGTCACACAATATTCTCTCAATAAATGAGTCAGTCTTATCCGTATTGTGTGTTCTGCCTCTCTCCCTTTTTTTGGCGGCGTGCCCTAAACATTCTATTTATAGGCCTGCCAACCTAGGACAGCTGTCATTCCTTCTAGAAACCCTATCCGATAATACATATTCAAAATAAACTAAGTGTAAAACAAGTCTTCCGGGTAGGCTTTTCATTAATCTTCAGTCTCCGAGTACGCAGTGTACTCGGCCTTCCTTCAGACTTGGTAAACATAGAAGTGTGCTCGGGATCAGTTTTCGGGTAGACTTTACTTAAAGAATATTTTACCAAGTAAAATATTCACCGAGTAGACTTCAGTCTTCTTGACTTTGCCAGACTTTGCCCGACAACCCCTTACGAGCAACCTTGTTCTACGATGGTCCAATTCAACTTTTTTCCATAAATAACTTATTAGCAAAGCGTACTCGGGAGTACAGTTCCTTGCTTGAGTTGAACCTTGCCTGATGTTACTTAGAGATATATTCCATTTATACATCAAGCTTACTCGGACCTTAATTATTAAAGAATATCTTGCTCGGTCTTCCAATCACTTGGCTTCATGGACTTGGTTGACCAAACCTTACTCGGAAGAGTAAAATACTTGGTCTTGAAGAACAAACCTGCTTAACAAAGTGAACCTTGCTCGGAGATACCAAATCAGTGATCCTTACTCGGAAATGCACTGATTAGCATACCTTGCCCGGATATCCACTTAAGAAGACTATTTGAAGTAAACCTTGCCCGGGAGGCAAAATCTCGTACTCGGCTAAGTAAAAGCTTGCTCGGAACCCAAGGTGTGCTCGGATTCAATACTTAGCAGTTTCTGAGGAGGTTGAGAAGATTCCAATTTTCCATAATCTTCATTTAGGTCAAATCTCCTCATTTGGGTCAAACTCTTGACCCAACAAAAAAAAGCAAAAGGAAATGAATAATAAAACAGAAAAAAAAACAAACAAAAAGAAATGAACAATAAAACAGAAAAAAAAAAGGAAATGAACAATAAAACAGAAAAAAAGGAAATGAACAATAAAACAGAAAAAAAAACCAAAAGGACACCTCCAGGAAGGTTCGAACTCGGGACCTGTTGCTTAGAATAACACAACCAAACCACCAAACCAGCATCGTTTTTGCTAATTTAGGTAGTTTCAAATATTGAAATACCAAAAAAAGATGTGGAAAAATAAAAAAAAAATTAAACACATGGCAGCCACTGATTGAACCTACATGGGCTTTACTGTAGCTTTAGGTTTGGCTTTATATATAGTATAATATTTGTGAAAAGATGTTCTTAACATACATTTGAGGGATTTTACTTTGAGATATTAAGATTCTGATTGAAAGATGTGTGAAAAATACCACACAAGAAAAGTTATTTAAACCCCTTAAGGCGAAAATTTAAAATTGCTCGATGGTACAAATTTGTACATCTCTAATTTGTAATTGTCCCATTGTTTTAAAAACCGGTTCAAACCGGCCGGTTGAACCCGTTAAACCGGATTTCGAACAATAGGCCAGTTTTTTGAGTCCGGTATTTTTGCCTGGTTTGGTAAAACATCGTAATGGTGGTTTTTGTCTAAAATACCGGGTTTTACCGGCAAAGTGGTTGTAATCGCGAGAAATTTTTGATATTTGCGGCTCATATTTTTTAAAAAATTACTTTTAACCCAACAATTAACATTCAAACGTGTAAATTTAGGACTATTTTTTTTAGAATTGGGTGCTTTAGCATTATTTTTTAATATGAATTAACTTTTGGATTATTTTTTGTTATATGAATCATTTAGTTTTTGGTTATTTTTGGATTAAAGTTATATTTATTGGAAATTATATGGTAAACTATTCAACCGGTTGAACATCCCAGTATAACCCGGTTCAACCGGTTATACCATTTTTTAGCCCAATCCGATACAAGTAAAATACCGGTTTTTAAAACATTGAATTGTCCCCTATTTTTAGATATGATGTACCCATATATTATACTCCAATTGAATCAAATTGCTTTCGTCTTCATCTTCTTTGATTATTCTCTTACATTCATATTTAAAATAAAACTAGTGTTTCGACCCCCCACGTTGCGGGGGGTTGTGAAATCGTAGCCAAAGTTCAAACGTTTATCAAAATATCCAACAATCGTATAACAAAAACTAACCAACCACACCAAAGGATAGTAAACATGAATCTAAGCACCAAGACTTAAAAACATTATTAAACAAAATGAATCAAGAACTCCACACAAAATTCTCTTTTAACAAATTAAATGAAAACTTATATTTACAATACCCGGACCTCAATTTAAGATAAAAGGGATGAAAATAAAAGTGTCCGAGGCCTCCACCACATCCACTCACTCGCCGTAAGTCCAACATCACCCAAAATCGTGACATTTTCCAATCTAATGTCCTCCGACTGCTAAAGATTACTATAACTATTAGTTACATGACTTGGTATTATCTCTCATGTAACACCTAATGACCCAAAACAAACAGTAAAGTGGTCATATAATCACATTCTTGCGTTAAAGGTAATAGTATCGTAGTTCGTTACGGCATAGCCACTTTAGTATTTCATTTAAGTGTTCCTGACTTCCTGTTGACTCAAGTATGCGATAACTTCGATAGCGTCCCCCTGCACCGAGTAACCTGTAGTATATGTTATGAAACATATACGTAGATGATCTAATCTAGTCATTTTTAATTCATATTGTTATTTTATTTTAATAGAGTATACAATTTTTCAAGAAAGTTTAAACTCTAGAAAATGTCATTTTCTTTTGTGACATTTGCTTATCTTAATGTACAACTTAAATGGCAGTCAATAAACAGATAGCAGAGTTCTTTCTGGAATTTTGGATACCATTTCTTTATGATCCTTATGTGTATGAGTTGTGGTTTTGAGCATGGTTTGATGTCTCGTAGGCGTATCAGGGCCGACTAACTGTATATGACACTATTGTTCAACTTGTTAGTATCAGCAGTAATGTATATGAAGTATATAAAACAATAACATTAGCAACAAATTCAAAAGAATCTTTCTTTATCATCTTGAGATCGACTAAAATTAACCCATTGAGCTGTAAGAAGAGACCGTTAACGGTCTCTTTAACCACATGCAAATGACTCCATATTTCTTCCCAATTTTATTCGCAACTTCATATGCAACCCCATTGACGCTAAATTAATATTCTTTCATTAACTAATTCATGCTATGCAAAAAACAAAACTGTTGTAATGTCATGCTAACTGTACAATGCATTATAGCCACATCATTTGGTACCTTTTTTTTAACTAAAATACTAAATAGAGCTAAAAAAGAGGGACACATTTGTTCTTCGTCTACATCTTTATTGTTCTTCCACCGCCTTCTGTAACCACCTCCAACAATTGTTGTCGACTTTCCACTTATAAGGCGACTACTTGTTCGGGAGATGCACGTCTCTCTGTTGGAAATTCAAATTAAATTAGGTAAAAAAAAAACAAAATGCAATTGTGATAAACCATTATCCAATAGGTGGCTGCACTAAAGTTATTACCTTTTTCTACTTGCTTCTTGAACTACGAATGTGATACATACACATTTGTTAAGACAAAAAATAAGGCATAAATACACTTTAAATTTCACCAAACATAACGAAAAATACTTGTAAATATATGAAAGTGCCCAACTCATTGGATAATAGGCTTAAAATATATATCTACTTCACAAAAATACACAAACTTCAATACTACAATATTATAAGAGTGAGAGAGCAATTCAGTATAACATTTCATAAACTAAAACATTGTTGGTTGCATCCTTAACATCTTAAACATTTGTTAGCATCCGATGGTTATAATTTCTGAAATAATAACATGTTTAACTGGTTATTAAGTTATAATGAATTAACAAAAAATTCTCATAACTTAAAAGACCTATTTTGTAGCATAACACATTAGGACGTAGAATGAACCCACCCTGTATGTGTGTTTTTGAATTAATAATCATCCAAATTCTAATGTAGTAAGTAGAGCATATATATCACTTGAGTATAATTTAATCAATGCAATCACACTGTCTTTCGTTAGTCGGCAAAAAACCCCTGGATTATAATTATAAGCAATTAGCTAAAAATTAGAAAACCCATGGTTTAGTTCACCCATCAACCTGAAGCTGAAATCTGGACATTTTCCGCACATATTCTGAGATTAAGTTTTGCTTCGGCTAGAGTATGCGGGCCTCCATCGAATCCCTTCCAAGCCTTAGCCTTCGGTTTTCAACATCTTTCTCAGACTCCTCAATTGCCAAGGAGGTCGACTGGTTGACTTCCTATTGAAGTTAGAAGCTCAGCTTGGCAAACACAATGAAAAAAAAAAGGAATCATAAGTTATACTCACAATTACACTGTGTTCCCGAGTTTCATTTAACTGAGGAAAGGGAAGGAAAATGAGTGATGGAAAAAATATGTTGTGTTCCTGAGTTTCATTTAATAAAGGAAAAGGAAGGAAAATTTAAAAGAGGTGTTCCCGAGTTTCATTTAAAGAAAGAAAAAGAGGGTAGGGAAGAGAAAATGATGGGTAAAATAAAAGAATTTGTATCTTTTCAAATTGGAAAAACTAGGAAGAAAAATAAGTTGAAGCAAAAAAGGAGATATCAAAAGAAAAGATAAGGGGAAATTTTCTTTTCCTTGTTTTTTTTTTCTTAAATGAACTCTGGAACACAACTTAGTGTAAAATCTGATCAAAGAGGATGAAATGGAGGTGAAGTTGGGTGACTAGTGAAGGGAATGCATTTAGTGCTATGCGTGGTCCAATTAGAAGACCAGACATTTCAAAAATGTTTTAGAGAAAAAATGAGAGAAGGTGTACAATATAGGAAGTCATGAGTACAACTTTAGAAGCTTTAAAAAGTTCAAAATTCATATATAAGATAATTTGTAAACCACTAATATAACTGTGAAGAGACCCACACTCGATTTCTCTTTAATTTGCTAACAAATTAATACATATATGGGCAGTGGAAAGTGATAGCATAAGTAACAAAAAGTAAACTTAAATACATTAATTAGCCGGTCAATAATAATAATAATAATAATATTAAATGCCCACATATTCATGTGTAGTGGCGGACCCAGGATTTTTTATCAATGGGGTTCTAATTTTTCGGTTTACAAAATTTTTCGGGTCGGTCGTTATTCGGGTTAGGTCAAGGCGATGAACATAATTAAACGCGGAACTATGGTGTCATTGGAAACGAGTAAGTAGATGAATCTAGATTAGAAACTAAATAGAACATACACTTTTCATTCATTTTTATTCATATCCGAAAAACATAAACGTAAGCTATATATATGGTCTTACATAAATGACCAAAACATGAAAAACTAATTCTAACACAAATAAATGATTAATTATGATATACATACTCAAGATAAATGATAAAAGAATATGCAAAACCTATGTTGACATTATACATGGTACATGGTATAATGGCTGTATGAGAGAAAATAACAAAAAACACAAATACCCTAACTGAATAACTAAGACTAGGATATTATTAAAACAACAAAAAAGGAGTATGGTATGGCTTGAACCTGCAACATCTCAAAGGAAAACAAGAGACTTTCCACTAGACCAGTTCAACCTTAACAGTTTCGGTTCTAAGTATTAATTTTTATGAGGTCCTTACACAATTTAATATATCGCCTCTAAGTAATTTTTAAAAAGCATTGGTGTCCCGGAACCCCGATCGGACCTATGTGGGTCCGCCCCTGTCCATGTGCAAGTCCAATAATCTATTCTATAATATATATAATACATCAGTTAAGAGTAAATTAAGACACTTGATTTTAAGAGCTTTATAAATGCTAATGTATAAGGTACATGTGTTAGTAGGGGTAAACTTGTCTTTTAAACATAATTAATTCAACTTATAAGTTTGGTCCCTCATTTTTAACCATATTATGTTTTTAATTTAAACTTTAAACTAACTTCCCACCCATGATTTTTAAACGACTATAGCCTTTCATACGTTAATATTTTTATAAAAAAATCACATTATAAAAACGAGCATTTTATTCTCTTTAATTTGAATATGATATTGTTATAATTTTTTTCAATTTAAATAAATTAATATGTTACGTATGAGTGTTCAGTGTCGGTTTTGATGGTTTTTAAGTTAAACTTGTGAGCCCAACCGTTAATACTGATTTTTTGTCGTCCAAAACCAAACTCAATCATTGAAAGTTGAAACCGAATCATTACCAACGGTGTGGTTCCAGTTTGATTTCACAGTTCAAACTTTAATTTAATAATAAATTTAGTTTAAAATAATTAGTAATTTAAATGTACCATCATTTTTAACTAAACACCAACATAATATGATACTTGAGATGATCATAAATAAAGAATGACAATTTTAGCCACATAAATGGTAAATATTAATGGAAAATCTAGGACGCGAAATAATAACAACAGATATCATAAAAAGAATCATACTTCAATTAGGTTAATTTAAAGTTGTATAGCCAAGTTATTTGTAATAAAAAGATTTATGTTCAATTACATTTTAACTATATCTAATATATATAACAAAGCATATCTAATAATTAATAATAAAAAGATTAAAAAGCATTTAACATTTACATTTTGGTCTGGTGTCATATGGCCGGTTGCCAGTATAAACCACGAACCAACCGTTCACTTAGTTTTGAAATATTTGAAACCAACCAACTAACCTGATAAAATACATGCTGGCACACAAGATATCATCAAGCCCAGTTGGATTATAAGCCCAAAAGACAAATAAAGAAGCCCATTCGATACTTGGAGTGATCATTAAGACTCCGCTGAAGTGCACGACCCTGCTTGCAGTTTCCACTTTCCTACTTTCATGTTTCGTTTATTTTGTTTGAACTAGTCATGAGTACTTTTAGTTATTGCATTTAGATTAGTGGTGCATGTTCTCCATGAAATAAGAAATGTGGGTGATAAGCCTTTTTCAGTTGCATGTTTAAATTCTGCATTTTTCATAGGAAATAATATCAGAAAATTGTCCTTGCCTTCTTGTTCCTTCTTATCAATTCTTAGAGTGTTTGCCTACTAAAAACGGCTACATCATCTTGGTGCTTTCATTCACGTCTCTACCTTCCACTATGCCTCCAAGAAAAGATACTGCCACCTCCTACACCTCCGATGACCTCCCACCTACTGTCACCGACCAACTTGCTCAACTGATTTCTATCACCACAAACCAATTCGCCGCCCTAATTAAAGCCATCGAAAACCTTAATACTAAACTTGATGCCCAATCCGCCACCACTGCTCGCCTCGTGAACCATGTCATTGAACTATCTGATTCCATTAACACCGAAACTCCTTTCAATGAACGCCGCCGTCCACCACCCGATTGTCAAGACCCACCTACCATCAATGTTAACCGCCACCCACGGCAACCAAAAATCGCCCTTCCTCTTTTTGATGGCTCCAATCCTCTCGAGTGGATATTTCAAGCCGATAATTACTTTACGTATTACAACGTGCCCCAGGGGTAACATGTCTCTTTAATCGCATTTCACTTCATCGGAGATGTACTTTCATGGTACCAACACCTTGCTAATAACGACCTTTTAGGTTCCTGGACTAATTTTAAATGAGATGTTGAACTCCGTTTTGGTCCGTCAACTTACGAGAACCATGAAGCCACCCTCTTTAAACTTCAACAAACATCTTCTGTTTCGGAATACCAAACAGAATTCGAGAAAATTAGTAACCGAATCACGGGTTTATCCCCACAAACCCTACTAAATTGCTTTATCTCGGGCCTTAAACCGAACATACATGCTGAATTAGCAGTCCTTAAACCCACCACACTACATGATGCATTTGGACTTGCTAAAATTTTGGAGGATAAATTACATCTACAAACCTATAAACCAAAAACCTTGTACCCTTACAAAACTACTCCACCTTTAGACCACTTTTCCAACCAATACCCACTTTACCGAATTCCAGCCCACAACCAAACTAACTTCAACCGATAAGCCCTCCCCATCATCTAATCCTCCACTTTTACCCACACCACCAAAACCTTTACCATTCACCAAATTATCACCTGATGCCCATACAACAAAGACGCAAAGAGGGTTTATGCTTCCGTTGCCCGGAAAAAAAATTTTCCGGCCCATAAATCTTCTCCTCCAAATTTTTTATTACATGTTGATAACGACGACCAATCCAGCATACTCGATTCTCCCATCACACCCCATGAAGCCAGTACCCAACCACCCCACTTCATGTCATTATCGGATGCTGCATTTTTCGGTACGTGTTCTCTCCAACCACTACGTGTTACCGGTCACATCAACGGTAAGCCGGTCACCGCTTTGATAGATTGTGGCAGTACCCATAACATTATTCAACCCCGCATAGCCTCCTCCATCAATCTCCATACTAAACCTCTTGCTCTGTTTTCCGTTATGGTCAGAAATGGCCAATTCATTTATTGTGAAGGTCATTGTCCAGATGTTCCATTGCAACTACACAAATCAACCTTTCAAATTCCGTTTTTTTTTATTTTTCCAGTCCAAGGTGCCGATATTGTGTTGGGAATATCATGGCTGGGCACTTTGGGTCCAATCATGGCTGATTTCTCCATTCCAGAAATCTCGTTTACGACCAACGGAACACCTACAACACTTCGCGGAGAACCGTTAAGTCAACCGGTTTCACCCAGTTCATGATCCTCGTTAATTCGGCACGGATCCGTCGCTTCCCTCCATGCTTTGATCATGGATTCTACCAACCCACCACCTCTTGTACCAGACTCACCATCACACACAGACCCGCAAATCAACAACCTTCTCCTCACCTACAAAACACTCTTCGATGCTCCCCATTCCTTACCACTCAACATACCACATGACCATCTCATACATTTACACATTAATAACCAGCCAATCAATGTCAAGCCATATAGATATCCTCACTTTCAAAAAAATTCATGACCTAACTCATCGGTGGCATGCCACAGGATGGTATTATCCGTTCTAGTCAAAGCCCATTTTCCTCGCCAGTCTTACTCGTGAAAAAAAATATAGCACATGGCGCTTTTGAGTCGATTACCGAGCCCTCAATGCCGTCACGATTCGTGATTGTTTTCCGATTCCCACAATTGACGAGCTCTTGGACGAGTTACGTGGTGCCACCATTTTCTCTAAAATTGACCTCCGTTCGGGGTACCATCAAATACGTGTGGCTAAGCAAGACATACATAAAACCGTTGTTCGCACAACAGACGGACATTACGAATTTCTCATAATGCCTTTTGGTCTTACAAACGCACCATCAACATTCCAATCTTCAATGAATGATCTTTTCCTTTCAGTTCTCCAACGCTTTGTTTTGGTTTTTTTCGATGACATTCTAATTTACAGTGGATCAGCTCAAGAACATTACTCACACTTAAAGTACGTTTTTGAGACATTACAAAAAAATCACTACCATGCAAAAGCCTCAAAGTGTGTGTTTGCTGTATCCGAGATTTCGTTTTTAGGCCATCGTATGTCATGCATGGGAGTTGCTCTGGAACTAGACAAAATTGATTCCATCCAAAATTTCCCTGCACCGGTTTCCTTTACAACCCTCCGAACCTTTCTCAGACTTACCGGTTAATATCGACGCTTTGTTCCAAATTATACCAAAATAGTCACCCGTTTAACCGACCTCCTCAAAAACAAAGACTTCACTTCGAATGATGCAGCCCACAAAGCCTTTACCACCCTCATTATCACCTTAGCCCTACCCGACTTTACCAAACTGTTTGATGTCACCACTGACGCATTCGGCCACGCCATAGGCGCAGTCCTATCCCAAAACAACAGACCAATTGCTTTCTTTTCCAAGAAATTATGCCCTACCATGCAAGCCCAATCCACCTATACAAAGGAATTGTATGCCATCACTGAATCGGTACGTAAATGGCGTCAATACCTTCTTGGGTGTCGATTCCGTATCTATACCGATCATCGTAGTCTTAAACATCTATTAACCCAAACCATCCAAACCCCAGAACAACAAAAATGGATTACAAAGTTATTGGGTTATAACTTCAAAATCCACTTTAAACCTGGAAAGAAAACAATGTTGCCGATGTGTTAAACCAAGTTGACCTTCCAGTCATATTAGCACCATCACACGCCACTACCCCTTGGCTTAATGAAATCAAGTTGTACTTCCAAGAGAATCCGTTGGGAAAAAAACCTGTGGATCAAATCTCCAATGATCCCGAAGCTTTTCCTTACCATTCTTATCCAGTACTTACATGGCAAGATTTTGGTTCCTCGAATACGCAATCAGCTGCTGCATGAATTCCACTCCTCATTTTTGGGAGGCCACTCAGGTATAACCACCACATTTAAAAGACTTTCCACATCATTCTCATGGTTGGGCTTAAAGAAAGATGTCACCACATTCGTGAAGCACTGCGAAGTTTGTCAAGCCATAAAAACTCCAACTCACCGCCCTTACGACTTACTTCAACCCGTACCGATTTCGCACTCAACATGGCACGGCATCTCCATGGATTTTATAACTAACTTGCCATCATCTAAAGGCAAAACGGCCATATGGGTAATTGTTGACCGCCTTTCTAAATTTTCACACTTTATTTCCTTACCCACACACTACACAGCAGTATCTTTGGCCACCATTTTTATGTGTGAAATATATCTCCTTCTTCCCAAAACAATCGTTTCGGACCGAGACCCCACATTCCTAAGCCGTTTTTGGAAGGAACTTTTTAAACAAGTTGGCACGAAACTACTTCACTTAAGCGCCTACCATCCGCAGACCAACGGACAAACCGAAGTGGTAAACCGATGTCTAGAATCTTACCTGAGAGCCTTTATATATGACGAGCCATCTACATGGGAAAGGTACTTGTATTTAGCCGAGTTTTCATATAACACAAGTTATCATTCCTCCATTAACATGACACTATTCAAAGCTCTCTACGGTCGTGATGCAACTTCTGTTCATGACTACATTCCGGGAACCAACAACAATGCCTCAATTGACACAGCCTTAACCGACCGTGAAAACCTACTCGAGCTCTTGAAGTTATCACTTACACAAGCTCAAGTCCATATTTATGACAAAGCAAGCCAACAAAAAAAATTGGAAAAAAAATTTAATGCAGACGATTGGGTTTATTTGAAGCTGCAACAATATAGTCAAAAGTCAGTTCAAGATCGCAAAAATCAAAAACTTTCACGCAGGTTCTTTGGGCCATACAAGATATTGGAACGAATTGGAAAGGTCGCCTACAAGTTAGATTTGCCTCCATCCTCCAAGATACATCCGGTCTTCCACGTTTCACTTCTCAAATCGAACCACGGCCCTATTCCGACTTCACAAGGTACTATCCCTCACATTGACGAAAATGCATCCGTTGGGTTCCTACCAGAAGCCGTTTTAGACAATCGTCTTGGTCCCGAGAATCAACCACAAGTGCTTATTAAATGGGAAAAACAACCTCATGGAGAAGCAACTTGGGAAGATGCCCAATCAATCCGCAATCAGTTTCCGTTTTGTCAAGACATTGAGGACAATGTCGCTTGTCCAGGGGAGGGTGATGATACGATACAGGCTGGCCCACAAGACACCAATCTAGCCCAGTTGGATTATAAGCCCAAGAGACAAACAAAGAAGCCCACTCGATACTTGGAGTGATCATCAAGACTCTGCTGAACTGCACAACCCCACTTGCAGTTTCCACTTTCCTACTTTCATGTTTCATTTATTTTGTTTGAACTAGCCACGAGTATTTTTAGTTATTGCATATAGCTTAGTGGTGCCAGTTTTCCATGAAATAAGGAACGTGGGTGATGAGCCTTGTTCAGTTGCATATTTAAATTATGCATTTTGCGTTGGAAATTATATCAGAAAATTGCCCCAGAAGAAGTCTTCTTGTTCCTTCTTATCAATTTCTGGAGTGTTTGCCTACTAAAAAAGGCTACATCATTAACCGAAAGTAAAAAAGAAGAAAAAGAAAAATTAAACCAAACAAATTACCGGTTTAAACGATTTCAAGGTTTTAAACCGAACCATAAACACTCATATTTATTACGTGATTAATAGGGGTCAAACACCCGCTGCATCGCGCGGGCACCCGTTTAGTTAATTATATATATGCTACGGTCTTTTGCTCGATTATTTTACATCATAAACTAGAATTACTTAATAAAGGTTATTCTTAAAATACCATCACTTTGAGAAGCTCCCAACAAAGCCAAGAGAATGCAGCAGCCTAGGAAGCAACATACGCATGCTCTGCAGTGGTATATATCTTTAGGCACCTTTGAAACCTTTTTTTTTCTCGGTAAAGTTTGGTGCGCAAACACAGGCCATGAAAGAGAAAAATAGGCTGCAAAAACTGACCGTGAAAAGAACAATAGAGATGATAACAGGAAAACCTGAATTGTCCTTTTCCTTCTTTACTAACAATTCCATAAAGGATCAGATAAGGAATCCACAAAAGAAAAGGGTAATCAACGAACCTGGTAAAAGAAAATAACTGTAAAGTGTAAATTACACTTGGTTTTCTTGTTACTTTTTACTTGGGTTAGGTTGGGTGTATAAAAAGCCCACAAGGTATGTTTGGTATGGGCCGGTATTCAATGGCTAAAATACTTAATGAAGGAGGTATTTAGGCCTACAATTATTAATTAGTTGAACATATAAAAAATGAAATGGGCTTACAAACAATGAAATAAGATAGTTTTTGCACTATGCCGTTTAAAAAAATTGCACTATGGTTTGGGCAGGGTATGTTGGGCCTATAAATCAGATGAATTGCATTCAGAAATTAATAAAACATAAAGTGGGTTGGTGTTATGCTGAGCCTAATGGTTGCTCAAAGATGGGTTAAGCCCATTAAAGCTTAAATATATTTGGGTAAAGGCCTCCTAAATACACTCAATGGGCCTATTATCTTTCGATGACATTGGTGATTGGACATAGTGGTGCACACACCACTAGAGGTTAGAGGTGCATAAATCGGGTTTTAAATACCCAGGTATTCTCTCTTAAAACCATACCTTATGCATCGGTTTTCAGTCGGGTATTCTAAAACCGGGTATTTTAATACCCTATTTTCGGGTATTTTTTTGGTATAGATTTGATTTTTTAAGAGATTGCACTTTTTAGGGGTATTTTTTCGGATAATTGAAAAACCAGGTTTTGGGTATTGGAAATACCATGTTCCGGGAATGGAACCGGTTCGGGTTTTCGGGTACAAATCGAGTCCGATTTCGGGTTTTGGTACTGAATGCATACCCTATTCGTACCTTACGGGTATGGTAGGGTCAGGTACGTGTATTAAAAACTCGGGCATAAAAAAACCCGGTTTCAGGTTTTTTTTGGGGTCCGGTTCCAGGTTCGGGGTTTTTGTGCACCTCTAACTAGAGGTACACAAAAAAACCCGAACCCGGAACCGGACCCGAAAAAAAAACCCGGAACCGGTTTTTTTTATCTCCAGCTTTCAACACGAACCCGTACCCGACCCTACCCGTAGGGTACGGATACGGTATGCATTTCAGTACCAAAACTCGTACCTGAACCAGACCTATTTGTACCCGGTAATACCCGTAACCGGTTCCATGCCCGAAACTGGTTCCGTGCCTGGAACCATGGGTTTTTCCAATACCTGAAACCACGTTTTTCAAATACCCGATCTATACCCGAAGTTACCCGAACCAAAAAATACCCCTAAAAAATCCAATCTATACCCGGGGAAAAGCCCCAAAACAACCCGAAAATGGGTTTTTCTCAATACCCGAAAATAAGGTATTCAAATACCCGGTTTTAAAACACACAGTTCTATACCCGATCTGAAACCGATGCATAGGGTCTGCTTTTTAGAGACAATACCCGAACCCGAACCCGGACCAGACCCGAGTATTACTAATACCCGATTTGCGATCATTGCCTAAACTGGTTCCATACTCGGAGCCGGGTATTTTAAAAACCCGATTTGTGCACCTCTACACACTAGTTAACTGAAAACATGGTAAAAAATTGATTAGGTCAATAACCAGTTCGGGTATTAACCAGTTTTTAGTCAGGAATACCCAACTCGGTATAACTGGTTCCCGGTAATAACCTAACCAGTTAACCAGTAAATAACCGATTTTTAAGAATATATATGTATGTATGTAAAACCAGTTTCGGTGCTCAATACTCCAAACTGGTTTGTAACCGCCGGGTTGAATCGGGTATTAACCAGTTTATTGGGCTTGGTTAGAAACCAGTTTCGGTTAAAAACCAGTTCCTCAAACCGTAACCAGTTTTTTTTGTCCAACCCTAGTTAGACTTTTTCTACCAAATACTAAATATCTAAGCAAAGCAAGTGATGAACACATATGCATAGTCTTATGGGAAAATTGAAAGAAGACTTACACAGAAGTGAGTTGAATTTCTTCATCAGAAACCCTGCAGAATGAAAAAATGTTAGATCAAATTTTAAATAAAAATAAAGAGTATATTGAAGAGTATGTGTTTGGTTTTGTTTACCGTGGATCACGAGTGAGATCTTGTTGTGCCTCCGTGCTCATGGCGAGTGACCAAATTAATACCAACCTACATAATAAGAATTAGGAATTTTTTAGAGCAGTTTGAATTGTTCTAAAATCTAAAACAAATTATTACATGTGTTTATTATGTTCAAAAAGTAGGATATAATAAAATGCAAAACAATGAACTAAGCTACTACCATTTAGAGAGCAATCATCTTAAAGTTTAAACCTTCGTTATGATGATAAACTCAAGATTTAATTAAGAATGAAGAATAGGTCTTGGTTTGAAACGGTGTTATACAAAGTTGATTATTTTTAAGAAAACAATGATTATGATATAATAAAATGCAAAACAATGAACTAAGCTAGTACCATTTACAAAATTACTTAGCAATCATCTCTGATCTCTTTATTCCAACACAAACTCAAAGTTACATGTTCGTTTAAAATCAAACTCCAATCATCAGATTATAACTAATTGTGTAAACCAAAATTTGATCACAAACAACTAGAATGTGTACTGTAATTACAAGATTAAGATAACTGAACAAGTAAAACAATACCTGCACGATCAAGCCCTATAAAGAAAGAAATGATGAAGTCTCTCAATGATATATTGATCTTGAATTAGTTCCCTACTTGTATTTATAGTCATGGAAGAAATCTTTTAACCCTCATCTTTAGTGCAACTGTCACTCCTAGTCCCTCCGGCATGCCCCTTTTCCTATATAAGGAGGAAAAAGGGTGAAAGTGCAAACCTGAAGGCACAATGTACAAACTATACATGCACAAAAAATGGATCAAAATGACCATTAAGTGATAAACCATTTATCTATACCATATATAAAGCATGAGTGAGGGACCTCTTAAATTTTAAGAGGTACCAAACTCAATGTTTTATGTACAACATATAATGCATCAAAAATATAAAAATTAAGGGTAATTAAGTCTTTTCATTCCTTTAAAATATACTTATAATTTTGGTCCCTCAACTTCACTACTTTTTTGTAAACTTAGATAATAGTTACACATATGCCCCCAATTCAAAACCAACCACCCCTCGACTTTTTAACAGCCATAACTTTTCACACGTTAATATTTTTCTTAAAATAACTACATCATAAAAACGAGTATTTTATTCTCTTTAATTTGAGTATGGTATTGCTATAGTTTTTTAGTTTTAAAAAGTTAACATGTTACGCGATTACCATGTAGAACTGGTAACAGGTCGAGTCGGGTGAGCTTGGGTCATTTGTAAAAGTGGATTAGGATCAGAACAAGTCGATACAAGAAAAATGGTTAATTTGGTTCGGGTTCGAGTAGATAGGGGCCAGGTCATACCATGTCGAGTCGGAACGGGTTTAGGACCAAAATAGGTTGGTTTACAAAAGTGATTTATTTGAAAACTCTGTATATTTTGGGTTTGCTTCTTGATTTTCGTCACTGGTTATGCATATGTCGTTGTTTACATGTACCGGGGGCGATAAGCGCGTGTTCAGCACCACGTAACGCCCATAACCAAATATTGGAAAGCGCTCAACATAGGGCCCTACACCGGTAATCGTTATGAATTACACGCGTGTGTTGGTTAATCATGTTTTAATGTCAGAATCGTGCATTCCGGGCCGGTTATGCGTGTTCAATCTTCGATTACACGCAAATGGCTTTGCCTGAGCTACGTGTCAAATTTTGGGCTACGTGCACACTGTCATCAGATGACGTATGTACTAACACATACTATACGTTCAATGTCGAGTTACGTGCACACTCCGCTGCATTGCGCCGGCACTCGGCTAGTAAGTAATTATAACAAACCATTTTCATTGCCTTCATTTTCTTATGTTTACTTTTATTTTATTAATTTCATAAATTTGGTCCTCAACGAAAATTAAAATAGACAACTAACGCAACCATTAACAATTTGTAACTTCCCTCGCATTATTAATTTTCATTCTTTTTACAAATTTTGTTCACATAAGTACCAAGTTTTTACTATATAGTTTTCCTACTATAATTTAAATAAATTCCTTGTTGGTGCTCTTTTGCTAACATACACCATGGACCACACCTATCAGGCTATCAACAGTTCTAACACATTGGTCAAACTTTAAATGTTTTTCAAAGAAACTCTTAAATAATGTCAGTGCACGATTAGTGCCGTTTAAAATCGGATATTCGGAGTTTCGGATACCTGAAATTTTCGGATAGTCAATTTACTATACGTATTCGTATCCGAAATTTCCAATATCCAAAGTTCGAATTCAAATAATAAAACGGATATCCAAATATATATATATAAAAAACAAAAAACAAAAAATCAAAAGAATCTGTTCTATCTCAAGTATTTAACTCAAAATCTAAGTTTAAACACGGGTTTGTTCATAAGAAAAAAAATAAACAAGCAAATAAAAAGAATCCATATTTAAAGTAACAAACAAATAATAGCAAATCTAAAAGAAATTAAACAAAGAATCAAGATTTCAACACTGTTGATGGATTGAAGAATGAAGAGTAGCAACCTTTGTCGGACCAGTGGACTACCGTCGGACCACCACTGTTCGACAGTCGACGACCGTCAGATAGGAGAAGAGCAGTGGTTGACGGTCGTCAGTCGAAAGAGGCTGGAATGGTGGGAAGCATACTTATGTTTGGGGAGAGAATTAGGGTTTTCAACAATATATGTTTGAATATAAAAAATATAAATATAAATAAAATAAAATTCAACAATATATGTTTGAATACTTATGTTGCGGCGCAGCTTGTTGCCCGTTTGTCTGCCACTTTATTGTAATCGTTTTATAGTAAATTATATAAATATCCTAATTTGATAATCCAAATATCCAAAATATTCCAAAATTACTATCAGAATCCAATAATTCGGATAATTCGAATTCTCATATTATTAGGATACGGATTCGGTTTCTTTGAACACTCTTTATTACTCCTGTGGATATTTATTATAATTTTTATAGGTGATTTTTATCAATAATTTGAATATTTATTATAATTTTTATACATAACTTTTTTACATTTCGGTTTAATTTTCCAAAATAAATAAGCATGAGTGATTTAATGATTTTACAATTCATCACGTTATGCTTTAATACACGTTTTTCCTTTTTTACAATTTAAAATAACTTAAAATAACCTCGAAAACCTTTTATAGGCACACGTTTTTCCTTTTTTGCATACACGTTATTCTTTTAAGTCTTTGTTTATTCTTTTTATATGCATACACAACCATATGGTGGGCCCGACCAAATTGAGCACATAACAAATTCAATGATCATGAACACCTATCTCATCTTCTCAAAGAACAAACGTACTGGCACGTCGTGGAGCGCGTTTTAGTCCATAACGCGGGGTACACCGTCCCCCCTGACGTTTTGAGTTTTTTTTAACCGCATTTTACACAAAGCGCTGAAAAGGCACGCAAATAAAAAAAAAAACCGTTGGACCATGTTAACGTTAGGGAGCCGTTGGATTTTATTTTAAAAAAAATTATATTAATTAAATTTATACTATAAAAACAAACCAAATTTATTTTTTTAACACTTTCCTTTCTTCCTTCCACTTCTATACCAATTATATTTTTTACTCAAATATTTTCTACCAAAATGTTTCCGAATAACAACCAAAATGTTCTCGGTTTCGGTCAATTTGCCCGTCAAGGCAACCAAAATCCACAACCGAACCCATCTACCGCCCCGATGCCAACCGTACCAGTCCCGCATATGATGGACCCGCAAATGGCCGCGTACATTGCATTTTTACAAAACTCTATGCCAAATGCGATGCCCGGTTTCCAAAACCCAACGGCAAACATTTTTGCCGATTCTGGTTCCCAACCCGTCCCAGAGACCCAACACGAGGTCGAGTTCGTGCCGGAGACACAACCCATCCCGGAGACCGTAGGCGGTTCGAGCCAACGCGGAAGTCCGAGACAACACGCAAAGAAGCCCACCGACGAACCTCGGGTTAAAAAGACGGTGATACCGTGGAGTATCGACGAGTGCGTACTATGCGCTCGTGCTTGGTGCGCGATATCGGAAGATGCCAAATGCGGTAGGTTTTTAAAATACATATATATTTTTAAATTTCTTAGAACAATCATTGAACGTGTAATGTTTTTATTTTTTTTAGCGAACTATCAAAAAACGGGGGTATTTTGGCACAAAATTAAAGAGTTGTTCCACGACCTTGGCGGGGACTCACGTCGAGAAAAAGATTCGTTATTGTCGAAATGGGGCAACATAAACACCAAATGCATGGGTTTCCATACGGTTTTCTCTCGGATTAATCGACATAGGAGTAGCGGTGTCTCGGACGCGGAAGTCATGAAAAACGCGTTGATAGAGTATCAACATAAAGTCTCGGGGGCCTTCTATTACTTTGGCATTTGGAAAGAACAGTTGAGGTTTCACCCAAATGGGGCCAGGTTTTGGATGCCGAAGCCGAAGGTGGTCCGCGTAAAAAAAAGTCTAAAACATCGTATTCGGTTGATCCAGACACGTCCCGTTCCGATGCTCGAAACTTCAACCTAAGCGATAATGATGTCGTGAATACTACCGAGACGCCTCGGCAGGGGGTTAGAAGAAGCAAGGGCAAGGGAAAGGGGAAAGGAGCCGCTTCATCGTCGGCAATGGGTTCGAATTCCGAAATGGAAAGTCAATTTAAAGAAATGAACTCTCGACTCCAAGATTTACACGAACTTTGAACCCAACGACTTAAAGTAAATTTGGACGCCGTCGAACTTCTTAGAAGGAATGAAATGGTCAAAGACATCGAGATTTTATCAAGTGAGCTAACCGAATTCGACCCGAGAGTCCGATTTCTAAAAGCCGCTCGACAAGTGAAAATTTTAGAAAAATATAACATGTAGTTTTATTAGTATTATTTTTGTATTTTTTTTTAATGTGATGTATTTTTTATTTTAATTTAGTTTTTATTTGGAAGTTTAATGTATTTTTTAATTTTATGCTTATTTATTTAAATGATTTATTATTTAAATGACCGGGCGCCACGTGGCGCATAACGCCTGGGGGTGGAGAGTTATGACTACACCCTGTTTTGGTAAAAAGTCATAACTCTAACTGGGCGTCACATGGCGCATAATGCCAGGGAGTGGAGAGTTATGACTACTCTTGGTCTAAGATTATTGGCTGTTTGGTAGCTTCATGAAAAGTAATTAAGAGGGTGGCTATCTTTTAATAGCTCATAACCTCTTAATGATTGAGAGCTAGCTTTAAGTCTGAATGGTTAAGAGGCTACCTCTTAATGATTACCTATGAGCTATTAAGAGGTAACCTCTTAATGACTGTTAAGACGCTACCAAACGTCCTCATATATGTAGTTATAACTCTTCACACTTGGATAGTTTTCGTCATGCTCACGTTTGTAGGTAACGCCCACCCCAAAAAGCCAAGCCAAACGCCGGGGAGGGGGGGGGGTGCCCCCGGCATTTTCGGCTCAAAACGCCTCAACTCCAAGTGATAAGGATGGTGTAAGCATAGAATATTAGAATCTAACATTTGGGTTTGTAATATCTGATTGATTTCATTTGTAAAAGAAAAATAAATTCAATAAAACAAATATATACATTTTTTTCCTTTGATTACCTTGTTATTTAATTAACATATAGTTTGACGCGAATGCATATATTAAAAGTTAAAACAAGTAGTTTAAAGGAGGTGTAGAAATATGGAATGTATATAGGTAAACGAGTCGTAAAAGAAAGAATATACCCAAGGGCAATTCGGTCATTTTAGGAATATATAACTATTAATTAAGTGTGTGACGAACCCTAAACAAATAGGGCAGACCCGTCACTTATTGGTTATTTTATTTTTACTAACTGAATGAACTTTTATAGCACAAATCAAGACAATACAAAGTTTTGACTTAGCCAAAAGATGGTTATAGTAGAAGAACTACGATCAAATTGAAAATTATTAGAGAGAGTTGAGTTTTGTGTTCTGTTTATTCATCCAAACCAAGTATGGCCGGAAAAGATTATAAATACAAGAGTCTCATAGTTGGATTCAAATACAAAATCAAACTATCTCTATCACTTAATAAACAAGATAAACATGAAAGTTATAAGGGATAAATAATAATATCATATTTGATAATATAATATTTGAATCCAATACTCCCTTGCAAGCTGGAGCGTGTAGGTCACGAACGCCAGCTTGCCAAGCGAAAAACGTAACCGACTAGCTCCCAGCGGCTTAGTGAAAATATCTGCTATATGATGTTTAGTACCAATGTGAAGAGGTAAAATTTCTTTTGACTTAACCATTTATCTTACAAAGCAGCAATCCATCTTAACATGTTTTGCCTACTCATGAAATACCGGGTTACTAGAAATGTCTTTAGCAGCAAGATTATCACTAGTAAAGCGGAGTGGCATTGGTGATGTTAACCCCAAAGTCCTTTAACCACCATCTAATCCACAACACCTCACTTACTGTACTACCCATTGCACAATACTCAACTTCAACAGAAGAACGAGAAACAACCGACTGCTTTTTAGTTTTCCAAGATACTGGAGCACCCCCTAACATCAACATGTAACCTGTGCGCGACCGACATGTAAAGGGGCAACCTAACCAGTCGGCATCACAGTAGGTAAAAAGGTTCAAATCTCCTTCTTTAGGCAAAAATGCCATGCCCAAGAGTGGATTTCAAATATCGAAGCACGCGAATGGCAGCTTCCATATGTTCATGTCTTGGATCGGAAACAAATTGACTCAGGACGTTAACTTGGTGAACTATGTCTGGTCTAGTTGCTTGAAAATATAAAAGTCTTCCAAATTCCAATTAAACGTCGATACAAAGAGGCATAAACCTTTTCACTCTCAGTACATTGATCAAGCTTCATATTTTGCTCCATTGGAAAGGGACATGGACGACAACCAATCTCGCCACTGTCTTCAAGAATATCCAATGTATACTTTCGTTGACTGAGAATCATACCGTCGGAAGAACAAGCAACCTCGATTCCCAAGAAATACTTTAACGACCCCAAATCCTTTATGCTAAAAAGCTCATTTAAGTAAGACTTGGTACCTTTGATCTTCTCCACACTGTTCCCTGTATGATAACGTCATCTACATATATTAGAATAGCAACAAAGGTATTTCCGGATGTCAGAGTGAACAATGAATGATCTGCCTTGTATTGAACATAACCAAAATTAGTCAACACAGTAGTAAACTTGTGGTACCAATTTCCGGAAGCCTGTTTTAAACCGTAGAGCGATTTGTGAAGTCCGCACACTCTGGTTTTGTTTTCTTTGGCAAAACCCTAAGGGATTTTCATATAAACCTTTTCATCTAAATCTCCATGTAAAAAGGCGTTATTTACGTCGAGTTGATCAATCGTCCAGTTTCTTTTTACTGCGATAATTAGAAGAGCTCTTATCGTCAGGAGTTTAGAAACTTGAGCAAACGTCTCATGGAAGTCAATTCGTTCAGTTTGGGTAAAACCTTTCGCCACCGATCTTGCTTTATATCTTTGTAACATCTATGGATTTTTTTTTTTGTTAATAAACACTAGTTATTTTTACCCATTTAATAAAGTTGTCGTATTCATTTCATTGTCTACATTTATTATTGTTGAATTATATGTTATTTATTGAATAACATTAACTTTATATGCGTAATTATATGATCCTATAATTATTTCATCATAAACATGCTTAATCGTTAATATGACACGTTGAACCGGAATGCCTTGATTAATATTTTAAAACATGTAACCAAATATTTTGTTATTATATTAATAGAATTTTATCCTAAGTATTTAAATAAACCATGTGATTAAAAAAATGGAACATTCTAAAACCTTCCAAGTTAAACTTGTTCCTCGAGTTAGTTTATCTAATATTTTTAATTTAAAAACAAAAAAAAAGAGAAAATAAAAATTCAAATGTGCCGTGCACAATATATGCACACACACACACACACACACACACATATATATATATATATATATATATATATATATTATTTTTTTATTATTTTATTGTTATCATTAACATTAATATTATTTATATTAGTTTATTACTTAATCTTTAAACAAGTTTTATCTCTATCTAAATCGTATTCAAACCTCAACTTTTGGGCTATAAATAGAGCCTCTCATTCTCATTACTTTTCACACCAAATCCCATTCTCTTTTTTCTCTCTAAGCATAAACAAGTAAGTTTTTATAATTATTATTTTTTTCATTGTTGTTTTTATACATTTTTTGCTTTCTATTATGAATTTCTTCTTGTTTGTTCTTATGTTCTTCAGTTTTCATTTGAATCTTCATAGTTGTTCATATACTCTCACCATGATCATAAAAAATTATTAATAAAACCCTTACTTTTTGCTTTAAAGATTCTGATGATCATGTTATTCCAAGAAATCACAATTATTTTCTTAAGATCTTGGATTAAAAGTATAATTTTTCCACAAACAACTATGAATATTCTGATCTTCAAAAATTCATAAAGTTATCATAAATTATAATATTTATACTTTAAACCCTATGCTTTCATAAATGTCAATAAACATCTTAAACTCTAATATTTACACTTTGAACCCTATACTTTCCTAAATGACAATAAATACACAAAACTATATGATATTACACTTTTAACCTCGTACTTTTTGATTAATCAAAATCATTCTAAAACATTTTGAGTTAGTATACAAATAGAGTATAAACAGGGTATGTATGTATCTGACGAGCAAACGGTTTTGCCTAAGGCAAGAGTGGCATAAATAATCCCATTGGACCTGTGACTCTTACCTGGGAATCAACTTGCTGGTGGTTATGCTCATGGCTTAGAACATTCTAGTATGCGACACTCTAACTAATTTATAAATCGAAACTTAATATAGGGCATCCCGTGACCGGTTCAACTAACTCTTGCTCGTGTTCGTTTTCATCCATCAAACAAGGTGAGTTCATAGCCCCTTTTACATGTTTTTAAATGTTTTATACTTTGGGGTGAAAACATGCAAATTATTTATTCTATGTTTTATAAATGATATATGATTCAAGTTTTATTCATAATATTCATTGTGTGTGATCATTACAAGTATATACTTAATCGCATGTACAACCATTAACTTGTTAAGCCCTGATGTGTGAAAATCGTATATAGTATTAAAAACCAAGTTTTACCGAATTCACCTAAAAAACCACACACAATCGGCAAGTGTACCGGACGCAATGTAGCTAGCAAGTAAGAACGGATATCGAACCTAGGACACTATGGGTAAACTCTAATTATTAAACTTAAATGATTACTAACCTAGACTTTCTTTTGATTTTTTTAGAATTTTTTATATTAATATAACTAATAATACTTAACTAATTAATAATTAAACTAAAAATAAAACTTTATAAAAAATCGGGTTTATATGAGAAACGACTACCTAGGTAATGGAATCATACTAGTTAAAATTAATAGTTAACGAACTTGACTTGGTTGAAAAACAATATCTTAAAAATATGACATTAAAGACCACTAAAATACGCTATATCGCCTCCCGGCCTCACCAACGACACCCTAGAACTCTAATGACATGTGAAGCTCAATTGTTAAAGGTTTGGATCACCTCCCGGTCTCACCTTGCCTAATAATATTATGTTACCCCAAAACCCGAATCACCTCCCGGTTTATTCGAATACAATATATTAATATAAAGAGGGTATTTTTAATTAACTTGAACACAACTTGTATCACAATAATCTTAGGAACCTAGGATAACTCACTCCCGTGCAATTATTACCCAAACCCGCAAAAGACAAAGATGACACAACACTAAATCACCTCCCGGTCTCTCTAGTGAAAGAACAATAAAATCTAATAAACTTTTATAATTTATTCCTACGGTTGTTTCGACCATAAACCGCAAACAAGTTGAAAACACAAAGTAGACAACCTAATCATGCGTCTAACAATCACCAAAAACTATTAAACACAAGTGGAATAAATATTAAAGTGATAAACTAGATTTAATCACTCAACAATATCATGAACAAACCAATTAAAAACTTTACTATAATACTAAATCAACCAAAAATCAATAGTAGTTCGTCAAACCATTAAATCTAACATAGTGCTCAACCAAAACCTAGGTAGTATAAAGGTTTAGCTACTCATATAAAAGTATGAATAAAAAATAAAAGATTTCTCACAAAAATAATTCATAATAAAAGTTAATAAATCAAACCCAAAAGGAAGATGATTTGTGTGCTCTCGTGTCTGACTTGCTTCCTTTTTGATTTTGTGGCTACCAAGTTTTTATTTGTTCAGTAGCTGGCCTCTCACACCTCGCTAGATAATAATATGTTTTCAATCTTCTTTGAATTTCTCGACCAGTAGCCAACACCCCAAAAGAGTATTAATTCTCTTCCTCTCGTTCTTGACTCTTTATAAAATATATATATATATGTAGGGTTTCTTTCTTTCTTATTTCTTATGGGCCCCCATGCATATATATCCTTGATTTATCTATAAACCGACATGGTTAAACTATAGCCCAAACAACATGCTTATGGGCCAATCACAATTAATTTCATTTAGTAAGGCATGTAGCGCAAGAAATTTTAAGTTGGGTCCACTGATCATCAGCCCATTTGAAATATTTTAACGAGCTCTCCTGCACTTTGTAAAGAAATAAAACTCATAAGTAATTTGAGGATGATTTACGTGGAATTTTATTTTTTTAATAAGCATGTGAACATGAAACTCAACAAAATATGTGGCCATTTATCCACCAATTATTACTTTGATGCCATTGTGGTCTCAAATTTAGCATATATAATTTAATTTAGCTTGTTTAAAAATTTAAACTTTAAAATCCAATTATGAGCCAAATAGAAATATATTCAATAATAAACTGGTTCAAAATACTTGAACTTTAGGAAATATTTATATAATAACATGTATCTTTTAGACCATATCAAGCCCGTGGTAGTATGATGATAGATCTATTGGCCCGACCGGCCCACACAGTCCTTGGGTAGAGGCCTGTGTGTTCATAATCCGATGATCGTTAAACATTAAACATAATAGTCTAATCGTGGATTAGACGACTCACTAATCGTGTCAGAGGTTTGGTTGTAATCACTAAAGTATATAAAGTAGCTTAACACCCATTTATAAAAACAATATATAACTCTAGCAATGATTTAAATACATAATTACTCTACTTGCTTCTCACAATAGCATGCTAATTTCATTTGTACTTTAACTTTTCCCTATATATAAAGTTAAACAACACCCATTTTATTTATTATTATGGACAAATACCATAAAAACTTAACATACATTCTGTTTTATCTCGCTAAAATCTCTTAACAATTTTTTTGCACGTTAAAGTCATTCAACATGTGAAATTTGAAGAAAAATGCGGCACAACTTATAAAAACAATATGTAACTGATTTTTTTCGCTTATATATAGGGGGAAGTGAACATGGGCTAAGTGTCTAACTTATATATGAACCCCATTAAAACTCACATCGTTTTGATTAAATATAACTAAAAAAAATAAAATAATCAAATCCTTTAAGATTCATTTAACTCCAATTTTTTGCATACTGTGGATATGTTATTGTAAGGCCCCGTTACCGGTGCCCTACATTGGACATTGGATTTACCCATAAACACAGTTCTAAATATCACAGTAAATTAAAACTTTCATGGAATAACAATAAAAGTCAATCATTCATTACAAACATTTATAACTTGTTCTTTAAAATATAATATAAAACATAGTATCAAAACATCATGACAAATATTCAGATGCAAGCCTCTTCAATCCTCCCATGTGTCTTCCTCAAGCCAGCTGTCTCAGTCGACTAACCTGCGTGCATACTAAAAGTCAGCTACGCTGAGTGAGTTCTAGTTAATCAGACGACATACAATACATTCACGTACTTACATTTGCACCTGAAGGTACATACCTTCATATACACTTGCATACTTACATACATACGTACTTTCAGTCTTTCTTTCATACTTATGTACATACATTCACTCATACATATACTTTTTAAAGAGCATTCCGCCCTATAACCTTCGCCGATATTATTAGGGTCGGTCCCCTACATTCGCTGATATTATTAGGGTCGGTTCCCTACATTCTTCGATATTATTAGGGTTGGTTCCTTACATTCGGCGATATTATTAGAGTCGGTACCCTACATTCGCCGATATTATTAGCGTCGGTTCCCCTTCTACTCATACCTTCCGTATCATACCTTTCAATACATTCATACTTATAACCTTCATACATACATACATACATTATTCACACATCATATTTATAACATTCATAACTTTAAACTACCTCCTAACGGTACATGCAATATCCGAAGATCGTTCACGCACCGTCAAGCATTCCTTCATACTTAAACTATATAAGGCATACACTTACCACTTAAGGTAAGTGTATTAACTAATGCACACAGCCCCGAAAACATAACAAGGAATGGGGCTTGAAACTCACCTGAATGCGGTTACGTTCACCGTTAATGGTTATTCCCTTCTTTAGTTGTGCACGGCTAACTATATAACAATTACGCGTATTAATTACTATCACTACCCATATTGTATTTCTAGTTAAATTGTAACCCTCAACGAACGGGAGTCCAGGGGCAGCGCCCCTGGCAGCGGGATTCTAGGGGCGGCACCAAGGGGCAGAGCCCCTGGCTAGGGTTAAGCTGTCTTAACACATTTTCCATTAGGACTTCATAATAATATTTTATTGCTAACTCGTTAATCCTTTAAGGTATCTTTCAAAAATTAGTATAGTCCAAGGGCTTATTTGTAATTTAATCATTCTTTCCAAGTCCAGAGACCATTTATACCATTATTTAAACTTAATTCGTTATCCTGCATAACGAATTGGTGAACTAATTCGTTATCTGATCACAGCCTGGTTCGTTACCTTGGTTCGCTATCTTACATGCTCTAATTGGTCAACTGAACATAGCGAATGGGCGAGTAACAAATCACTTGATTCGTTATCAGAACATGGCCTAGTTCGCTATCTTTCTTTGCGAATTGACTTAACGAATCAGCCTAACGAATCAGAGCTCATTCGTTAACTCTCCGTAACGAATTGCTTAATGAATTCATTACACGCGCGCCAAGGGTTAGGTCAGAATGTCAGGGAACATTCTCTGACATATTTTCCTCGTACGCCGCCGTGCCGGAAAACCGAGCGGTGGCCGGAAAAGCGTGTTTTACCCCATTTACACCGTTTTTCGTCTCGTTCGATCCAGATCTGAGTTAGGGTGACCCCTAAGCTCATTTTTTCATCGGTTTATACTCGATTCCATCCGGATCTTGTGACTTTAATGGTTTAAGGGTGTCGACTCGTAATTTCGTGGCGAAATCTAGCGGGTTTGGGTCTATACAACATCATACTATCATAACCTCGGTTCGGGATCGATTCTTCTTCTTGTTTTCGGCTAAAGAAGGAAAGAAGAGAGAGAGAGAGAGATCTTAAGTGTGTGTTTTGGGTGGTGTATGGAATATGTTAAATGAACGGATTTAATGGATAATTAAGATATGTATATCATGGGTCATGGGCTTAGGCCCATGGTCTTTCTCCTATCCTTATTAACCCAAGTTCATTACCCATATTACTTAACCCAACACAAGCCTATCTCATAACATCTAATATTATTATTATATTAACCGAAACGAGAAAACGGGATGTTACAGTTATCCTTCCATATAATCTGGATCAGTTATCCTTAAAATGTGTTGCAGATCCTGTCAGGATCAAAGATCCTCGATACTTATTACTTATTAACGATTTTTCTCTTTGTTATGTTGATATTTTTGGTAGGTACAACGGCTATTGACCAACTCCAACCTATAATCTCGCAATCAAAGTCATTAAACAGCGTGGTTAATGCGTTAAATTGCTACTATGATGGAATGGCTTGAATAGTGGCTAATAAATAGGAGTTTTAGTTATTATTCAAAGGATTTTGCTAATTCCTTCCCTTGGTACTTGTATAACACTAAACAATTCGAAGGATTTTGCTAATTCCTTCACAACATCTAGAAATTTGATTAGTTTTTCACCTTTAACGGCATATGAGCTATCAACAATGAATCTTTATATACTTGAAGATACCTGATCCTCATGCATTTAGCTAATTGCAAACCTGCGATCAGAGCTTCATACTCTGCCTCAATATTCGTCGCTTGGAACTCACAAGCTATAGACTGGGGTAATATGTCCCCCTGTGGCAATTTCAGTAGGATACCTAATCATGTTCCTCTTACATTGGAAGCTCCATCTGTAAAGAGGATCCAAGGATCCTTGGTTTCTTCACGTTGTTGAACCTCTAAGTCGGCTTCTTTCTGCATGTCGCTACTAAAATCAGCCACAAAGTCTATGAGTGATTATGACTTGATGGCTGTTCTAGGTTCATATTGAATGTCATATGCGCTCAAATTCACAGCCGCTTAGCTATCCTTCCTGATAACTCTAGCTTTCTAGGGACATTCTTAACAGGATAATTAGTTCTCAAAATAATAGTATGAGTCTCAAAGTAATGTCTCAATTTAGTAGAAGCCATAATAAGTGCAAGAATTAATTTTTCTAAATGAGAATACATTACTTCCGCATCTAGAAGACTTTTACTTACATAATACACGGGGTGTTGTTCACCTCCGTGATCCTTTACGAGGACCGCACTTACAACATTTCCTGAAACAACTAGGTAAAGGTATAAGGATTTTCCATCCACAGGCTTAATCAGAGCTGGTGCCGAGGATAAGTAATCCTTTAAGGCTTTAAGTGCAGCCTCATGTTTCTCTGTCCACTCAAACTTCTTATTCTTTCTAAGAATGTCATTAAAAGCTTTACATTTCTCAGAGGATCTGGAAATGAATCAGTTGAGAGCAGTTATTCTTTCGGTTAGCCTCTGTACATCTTTAGCATTTGCAGGAGACTTCAAGTTGATGATGGCTTCTATCTGCTCGGGGCCCTCTTCTATCCCTCTTTTGGTCACCATATATCCTAGAAACTTTCCGGCCTTAACACCAAAATGGCATTTTGACGGGTTCAGTTGCATGTTATACTGGTCGAGGATATTGAATGCTTATTCCAAGTATTTAAGGTGATCTTCGGCCCTCTTGGATTTAACAACCATGTCGTCTATATATATTTCCATGGTTTTGCCTAACTAGTCCTTGAACATCATATTTACCAATATTTGATATTTTGCCCCTTCTTAGAAATACCTGTCATGTCTGAATATCTGAAGGCAAAGGTTGATTTTCTTCGCCTTATGAAGGATACTATATTCTCCTCGATCTTACTAGGGATACTAGATCCTAGGAACACTTTTACATTTGGATCCTCGGGGTCCAAGGATACTTCTTTTATGTCTCGCTCCCAAGCTTCCAAAACGTTCCTAGGATGTTGCTGTGGTTGCTATGCTATCATCTGTTTGGCTGTTGGCTTCATAGATAAAGAATAATAATTCTTAGCCTCCACCTGATCACCATCTATCCTTACTACTCCCCAAGGAGTCGGGAGTTTAATGCATTGGTGGTAAGAAGAAGCCACTGCCTTCATTCTGTGTAGCCAAGGCCTGCCCAAAATAACATTGCAACAAGATAGGTTATTAATAATACAAAATCTTTGATAAGAATTTAACCCTTCGATGTATATTGGGAGGTTAATGTCCCCCAATGTTTTCTTGGTTTCTCCACTGAAACCAACTAGCACCGATGTCCTCGGGATGATCTCCGAGTCTGGTATGTTCATCTTCTGAAGCACATCGTGTTGGATGATATTGACCGAGCTCCCACCATCTACCATGATCCTCCGTACATAATGGTTAGAAATAAATAAAGTAACAATCAAACCGTCATGGCGTGGATCCTGGATGTTTGATTTATCTTCCTCATCGATGAAGATCTTTTTGTCAGTTTTCAAAGTGGTGGATATAACCGGTCGTTCCCCATTATCCAACTTGGTTTCCTTAGCAAGTCTCTTAGCTGCGGAGAAGGAAGTGTCGCATATGTTTGAGCCTCCAGAGATGAAGTTGATTACTTGAGCATCTGGTGGGGGCGGAGTTGCTTTTTGAGGAACCTCTTCAGGATCCTGGATCTTGGACTTTTTTCTTCCCAAGAGCTCCTTGAAGTGGTCCTTGCTCAGGAGGTATCCAATCTCTCTCCTTAAGCCAATACAAACATCGGTCAAATGGTCGAAGTCCTCGTGGAATGCACACTATTTGGACTTGTCTTTGAAGGATGTTGTTTTTTCGTTCTTTCGGGGCCACCTTGCCTTTTCTCCTAGATCCTTCATGGCATAAATCAAGCCATGAGTATCCACGGAGAAACAGTACTCTGAGATGCTTGAGTAATCTTCATCGTGCTCTCCTTCTTCAATTACTCAGACGTTTTGGTTGTTGAATTTGGAGTATGGCTTTGAGTTATTGTTTCTGAACGAGGATCCTTTATTCTTGTCAGGGGATTCTTGCTTCGTTTGAGCCCCCAATCGTTCTTGGATCCTTTTGTCATCTTCCAGCCAAATGAACCTTAGTGCTCTGATCCTTACTTCATCTAAGGACCTACAAGGAGTCATCATAAGATCATCATAAAAGGGGGAGCCCCTATTTAGCCCCATCTTGAAGGCTTCTACAGCTGTAGCCATGTCAATATTAGGGATTTCTAGGGCCTCCCTGCCAAACCTCGTGACAAAATCCCTAAGGGATTCATCACTGGGTTGGACAACTCTATATAATTCACTAGTTAACTTCTCAAATTTCCTACTGCAAGAAAACTGGTTGTTGAACAAGTTAACTAAATGTGAGAAAGAAGTAACAGAAAAGGGAGGAAGACTTAGCAGCCATTTTAACGCAGATCCTGTCAGTGTGGATCCGAAACCCTTGCACAGACAAGCCTCCTTGAGTCTCTCCGGAATTGGATTGATCTCCATCCTCTCCCTGTATTGGGCTACATGCTCTTTAGTATCAGTGGTACCATCATACACTTTCATGTTGGGGGGTTTGAAAGCGTTTCGGGATCCCCGCGTCACAGATTGGTGGAGCAAATCTGGACAATTTGTGGCTTCCCTCTGGTATCTAAGGGATTGGACGGATTAGCCCTGGTACGCTGGATATCATATCCTTGAGTTTCTGTAGTTCCTTAGCCATAGCTTGGTTGATACCTTCATCCTGCATGGAACCACGGTTAGCCTTTAAGGATATAGGGTCATGCATGTTACCTCCTTATTGTGTGAAGGTTGGCACTCTAGAAGAGTAGATGAGGTAAGAAGCGTCTGCTACAGGAGTTGGTCCACCAGAAGCTATGATCAGCATGGGGATTATATCTCTTTCATAGACTTCGGAGGATCGTTGATGCTGAACTCCTAAGGATCCTTGACCCTGGTAGAAGGATCCTTGAGGCTAGGAATTGTAGGACCCTTGGTGGTATACCCCAGAGGATTCTGGTTGAAGGATCGATGATCCTCTCTGGAACATAGAGGATCCTTGAATCTGCTGACCCATCGATCCTGGATTAAGGACTGAAGATCTTTACTGAAAGATTGAGGATCCTTGAATTTGTTGACCCATGGATCCCTGCTGAAGGATAGATGATCCTTGCAGGAAGAATGAGAATCACTGAGCTTGCTGACCCATGGACCCTTGTTGGAGGATAGATGATCCTTGAGCGATTTGAGCCAAGGACCCAGGAGTGGTGAAATCCAGCATCCTAGGCACCAAGGGAGTCTGATCCTCCACTGGCCTCTTAGTATTTTTTAGATCTTCTATCTCGTGAAGGATCTTCTGGTTGGTCTTGTTCTCCTGCTCCATGTATGCCTTAACCAGCGAAAACATAGAGGAAACATCATTGTTAGAGTTTACCACCGAAGTGGCAGCAGTGGTTTTCGAGTTCTGGAAGACTGGTAGTTGCGTCTTGTTTCCAGCAACAGCAGCCCGTGGTGCTCTCGTTATTGGAGGAGGCATCGGCGTCAAAGTTCTTGATGATAGAGGAACCGAAGATGGCATGGTTGATGAAGCAGAGGTTGATTGAGAGGCCATTGATAGTGATATGGGTATGAAAAGTTGAAAATTGATAGGAAATAATCTGCATTATAGCACCAATTGCCCCACGGTGGGCGCCAAATTGTTTTGGACAAAAAACTGCTAAGGATAATGTATCCAAATCTGTTATGTGGGATTTAGTGCTAAAATGATAACAGTGATTATATGAACGACATAGAGATGAACACCGTGATTTGTTGCGAGGAAAAAACCCCTTGATCTCGATTAGATCAAAGGAAAAAAACCCCGGGTGATGACAAATCGTCTATCACCACTTTATTAATGTAAAAATCGGGTTACAATGATTGGAGATTATGATCAGAAATACAATACTTGCTATGTGTGTGTGTATGTCGCTAGAGAGAATTATGAGCATTACTGGAGTGTGTGAGGTGATAAGTGTGTAACCCTAGCTGATCACAATCTCGTTTATATAACAAAAAATAACAATAACTAATGTCCTATTTATCCGCCACCTTCCCACTAGCTTAGTCCATCACTTTGGCCACGTGCTGAAGGATACTTGTAGCGAAATCTTAGGTAGACCAGGTCCTGGAGCCGTTATATATAGCTCTGGAACTCTTCAGAAGGATAATTGATCCAGACACGTTTTCAAGAATAACATATCCTCAGTACTTAATAATTTGTGACCCAACAAGAAGTCCTATAAATCCGCCAGTATCCCCACTAAACGTGTTACAGCCATTTGACCACGTGCCATATCTTTTTGACTGCGAGTTAGTGGATAGACTGAGTCTTCTAACCGTTACACCTGCTAAATACAAGACTACACATGAGAACAACCGTTAATTAGTAATAACTACTGAGGATCCTTGATCCTGATATGATCTGGAATATATGCTAAGGATAACTGATCCAGACATATGCCTGGATAACGTATCCACAGTGTCAATTTTCTGTGCCCTAACAGCAATCACAAACACCAAGTCCCACAATTACTAATTTGGTTACATTATCCTTAGTCGATTTTTGACCAAAATAATTTGGCGCCCACCGTGGGGCAATTGGTGCTATAATCCAGATTATTTCCTATCAATTTTCAACCTTTCTTACCCATATCACTAGCAATAGCCTCTCAACAATCTTCTGCTTCATCTATCATGCCTTCATCAGTTTCTTACCCACCAAGATCCTTACCACCGATGCCTCCTCCGCTAGCAGCAGCCCCAAGATCCACCATGGCTGGAAACAAGAAACAAATTCCAATCTTCTAAAGCTCAAAAATCACTGCTGCCACTTCGGTGGTTAACTCTAACAATGATGTTTCTCCTATGTTTTCACAGGTTAAAACATATATGGAGTAGCAAAGCAGGACCTACCAGAAGATCCTTCGTGAGATAGAAGATCTCAAGAAGAATAAAAGGCCACTGGAGGATCAGACTCCTTTGATACCAAGGATCTATGGCTCAGCAAGCTCAAGGATCTTCGTTCCTCCAACAAGAATCATCTATCCTTTAACCAGGGTCCATGGGCCAGCAAGCTCAAGGATCCTCGTTCCTTCAGCAAGGATCATCCATCCTTCAACCAGGGTCCGTGGGTTAGCAAGCTCAAGGATCCTCTTTCCTTCAGCAAGGATCATCCATCCTTCAGCCAGGATCTTCAGGATTGTTTCATCAAGGATCCTTCAACTTTCAACCTAAGGGATCCTTCATGCAGAATCAAGGATCCTCGGGACTTCAACATCAAAGGTGCCACTTACCATGAGGGAGACATCATCCCTATGCAAACCATTGCCTCCAGTGGACCAACTACCATAGCAGATGCCACTTACCATAGCTACTCTTCCGGGATGCCAACGTTCATTCAACCGAGAGGTAACACATATAATCACATATCCTTAGATACTAACCTTGGCTCTATGTAGGATACAGGTATCAATCAGGCTATGACGAGGGAACTTCGAAGCTTAAGGATATGATATCCAGCGTGCCAGGAGTGGTCCGACCAATTCCTGAAATACCAGAGGGAAGCCACAAGTTGTCCAGATTTTCTCCACCAATATGTGATGTTGAAATCCCAAAAAGCTTTCAAACCCCCAATATGAAGGTGTATGACGGGATCATTGATCCAGAAGAACATGTGGCTTAGTATATGCAGAGGATGGAGATCAATCCGATTCCTGAAAGACTCAAGGAGTCTGTCTATGCAAGGGCTTTGGATCCACGTTAACAGGATATGTGCTTAAATGGCTGCTAAGTCTTCCTCCCTATTATGTTACTTCTTTTTCGCACTTAGTTAATTTGTTCAATAGCCAATTTTCTTGTAGTAGAAAATTCAAGAAATTAACTAGTGATTTATATAGAGTTATCCAACTTCGTGATGAATCCTTAAGGGATTTTGTCACAAAGTTTGGAAGGGAGGCCTTAGAAATCCCGAATCTTTACATGGCTACGGCTGTAGAGGCATTCAAGATGGTGTTGCAAAAGGACTCCCTATTTTATGATGATCTTGTTATGACCCCATGCAGAACATTATATGAAGTAAGGAACAGGTCACTCAGGTTTATAAGATTGGAGGACGATAAAAGGATCCAAGAACGGTTAGGAACTCATACAAAACAAGAGTCATCTGACACAAATCAAGGATCCTCATTCAAGAACAACAATTCAAGGCCGTATTCAAAATTAAACAACCAAAATGTCCGTGCGGTCAGAGAAGAGGACGATGATGATGAAGATTATCCAAGAATTTCCGAGTATTGTTTCTCTGTTGATTGTGCGGTCAGAGAAGAGGACGATGATGATGAAGATTATCCCATAATTTCCGAGTATTGCTTCTCTGTTGATTCTCATTGCTTGATATGTGCTATGAAGGATCTTGGAGAGAAAGCAAGATGGCCTCCGAAAAACGAGAAGGCAACATGTTTCAAGGATAAGTCCAAATGGTGTGCATTCCATGAAGATTTTGGTCATTTGACCGACGACTGTATCGGTCTGAGGAGAGAAATTGGGCATTTTCTCATCAAGGGCCACTTCAAAGAATTTCTAGGAAGAAGGAAATCAAGGATCCAGGATCCTGAAGAAGTTCCACAGAAAGCAGCTCCGCCACCACCTGATGCGCAAGTCATCAACTTCATTTCCGGTGGCTCAGATATATGTGGAACCTCATTCTCTTCGGCTAAGAGACATTCTAAGGAACCTGTCTGAACCACAACCCTAACGAATGAGAAGATAATATCCTTCAATGAAGAAGATAGAATGAGCATCCAGGATCCTCATCTCGATGGTTTGGTTATAACTTTATTTATTGCTAACCACTATGTACGCAAGATCCTAATTGATGGAGGAAGTTCATTCAACATCATGCAATCTGACACACTCAAGAAGATGAATATCCCAGAATCAGAGATCGTTCCCCGATCATCCATACTCTTGGTTTCAGTGGTGAAACTAAGAACACACTGGGGGACATCAAGCTTCCTATATACATTGAGGGAGTTAACTCTTTTAAAAAAAATTGTGTTATAGATAACTTGTCTTGTTGCAATATAATTCTTGGCAGGCCATGGATACACGAAATGAGAGCTGTAGCATCTACTTATCACCAGTGCATCAAGCTGCCAACTCCTTGGGGGTAGTGAGAATAGACAGTGACCAGGTGAAAGCTAAGAACTACTATTCTTCGTCCATGAAACTGGCAGCTAAGAAAGCAGTAGCATAAAAATTACAGCAACATCCTAGGAATGTTTTGGATGCTCGGGAACAAGACCTTAAAGAAGTATCCTTAGATCCCAGAGATCTAGACGTAAAAGTTTTCCTAAAATCCAGTATCCCTACTAACATTGAAGAGGATTTAGTATCCTTCCTCAAGCAACGAAAATCCACACTCGTCTTCAAGCACTCCGACATGACATGTATTTTGAAAGAGGTAATCACTCATAAGTTGGGCCTTGATAATTGTATTTAAACCCGTCCATCATAAGCGAACAAAATTCGCTCCTGAGAGGAACGCGATCATACAAGAAGAAGTTAAAAAACTTCTTAAGGGCGGTATGATCAGAGAGGTTAAATATCCTTGATGGCTGGATAATATGGTTGTTGTTTCAAAAAAGAATGGAAATAGAGGGTGTGTGTCGATTTCACAAATTTAAACAAGGCATGTCCCAATGATCCTTTCCCGTTACCACATATAGACTCCATGGTGAATGCAACAGCAGGACATAAGATGCTTACTTTCATGGGTGCTTCCTCTGGGTTTCAACAAATTCAGATGGAACCATCTGATCAGTAAGACACAACATTCATGACTCCTACTGAAATATATTGCTATATTGCCATGCCCTTTGGACTAAGAAATGTAGGCGTAACTTATCAACGCTTAGTCAACATGATGTTTAAAGACCAACTAGGGAAGACCATGGAAGTATATATAGACGACATGGTGGTCAAATCCTAGAAGGCCGAAGATCATCTTAGAGACTTAGAAGAAGCCTTCAATATCCTCGACCAATATAACATGAAAATCAATCCATCTAAATGCCATTTTGGTGTTAAGGCAGGAAAGTTCTTTGGTTATATGGTCACTCAGAGGGGTATAGATGCTAGTCCAGAACAGATAAAAGCCATCATCAACCTGAAGTCACCCGTGAATGCAAAGGACGTGCAAAGGTTAACTGGCAGGATTGCAGCTTTGAGCAGGTTCATCTCCCGATCCTCGGAGAAATGTAAGGATTTCTATTATATCCTTAGAAAGAATATAAAATTCGAGTGGATGGAGAAACATGAGTGTTTTGGACAAAAATCCGCTAAGGATAATGTATCCAAATATGTTATGTGAGGTTTAGTGCTAAAATGATAACAGCGAATATGTAAACGAAATAATGATGAACACTGTTATTTGTTACGAGGAAAAGCCCTTGATCTTGGTCGGATCGCCGGCACAAAAACCCCAGGTGATGACAAATCATCTATCACCACTTTTATTAATAAAAAAAGGGTGTTACAAGGGTTGGAAGCTATTATCAGCAAATACAAGTGTGTGTGTCTATTCTAGAATTACAGAGAAAAGTCGTGTATGATGTGTTGTGATCTCTAAACCTAGCTGATCCAGCTTCTATATATACAAGAAGTAGAATAACTAATTCTCCTATTTTCTAGCCTTCAATCAAGCCTTTCCTTAATTATAGCTCTTTCCTTCATTATCCACGCGGTATATTAATTTGATTGCGAGATTATAGCTTTGACTTGGTCATTAGCCGTTATACCTTCCATAAATATCAAGATAACAAAGGAAAATCGTTAATAAATAATAAGTACTGATGATCATTGATCCTGACAGGATCTGCAACATATTCTAAGGATAATTGATCCATATTATATGCCAGGATAACATATCCACATTGTCAAATTTCCATGCACTAACAATGAGGTTGCACTCAAAGCCTTTAAGGATTACTTATCCTTAGCACCAGCACTAATGAAGCATGTGGATGGAGAACCCATATCCTTATACTTAGTCATATCGGGTAATGCAATAAGTGTTATCCTTATAAAGGATCATGAAGGGGAACAACATCCTGTTGATTATTTAAGTAAAAGTTTTCTAGATGCTGAAGCCAAGTATTCTTATTAGAAAAATTGGTTCTTGCATTAATTATGGCTTCTACTAAATTAAGGCATTACTAAGAAACTCGTACTATAATTGTGAAAACTAACTATCCTATCAAGAATGTTATTAGAAAACCAGAGATGTTAGGTAGGATGGCTAAGTGGGCTGTAAAGTTAAGTGCATACGGCATCCAGTATAAGCCAAGGACAACTATCAAATTTCAAGAATTGGCTGACTTTGTGGCTGATTTCAGTAGTGATTTACAGAAGGAAGCTGACTTGGAGGTCCAGCAGTTGGAGGAAACCAAGGATCCTTGGATCTTATTCACAGATGAGGCATCCAACGTTAGAGAAACAGGTCTAGGTATTCTACTGAAATCGCCACAGGGGGACATAATACCCTAGTCCATAGCTTATGAGTTTCAAGCCACAAATAATGAAACAGAGTATGAAGCTTTAATCGCAAGTTTGCAACTAGCTAAACACATGAGGATCAGGCATCTTCAGGTCTATATATATTTGTTATTAATAGCTAACCACTTTAATGGCTAATATGTTGTTAAAGAAGAAAAACTAATTAAGTATCTAGACATTGTGAAAGAACTGTCAAAGTTCTTTGATTCTTTTAGTATTATACAGGTACAAAGAGAAGAGAATGTTGGGGTAGATGCCTTAGCAAATCTAGAATCATCATTGCAGGTCCTAGAAGCTACAAAAATCCCAATCATCCATATACTCTCACTAACAATAGGAGAACAAGAAGTCATGGAGACAACAACTAACAAAGAGATTGTGCTTTGGGATCTGCTATCCTCAAATAATCAAGGATCTTGGATCCTCCCAATCAAGAAATTCATTCAAGATGGAGAGATTCCCGCCACTGAAAATTTAAAACCTTTCAAACTTAAGGTATCACAATACATCTTATTACATGATATTCTGTATAGGAAATCTCTTGCAGGTCCATACTTGAGGTGTATTGAGGAACCTGAAATCCAAGAGGTGCTCAAAGACTTTCACGAAGGTGATTGTGGTAATCACACTAGAGGCAGAGCCCTATTCTCTAGGATTCTAAGAACAGGATATTTCTAGCCAACCATGAAGAAAGATGCCATGGAGTATTCAAAGAAGTGTGATGCTTGCTAGAGACACGGCAACATTCTGCATCAGCCGGCGGAGCCTATGTATCATATATCCTTATCATGGCCTTTCATGAAGTGGGGCATGGATATTGTGGGTAAGCTACCTAAAGCACTAGGAGGAAAAGTTCTCATGCTTTCCATGATTGATTACTTCTCAAAGTGGATAGAAGCAGAAGCTTTTGTACAAGTCCGCGAAAGAAAGGTGATATCCTTCATTAAATGAAACATTATTACTAGATTTGGTATTCCTTCAGAAATTATTTGTGACAATGGTTCCTGGTTTATCGGGAAAAGAACCATTAACTTTTGTGAGAGCTGGGGCATCAAGATGATCACTTCTACACCAGTTCACCTCAAGCCAATGGGCAAGCAGAATCAAGCAACAAGATCATCATCAACAACTTTAAGAAGAAACTACAATCCAAGAAAGGCAAGTGGGCTGAGGAGCTTCCTTATGTTCTTTGGGTTGATAGAACAACACCAAAAAATACAACAGGTCAAACACCCTTCTCATTGGTGTTTGGGTCAGAAGCAGTAGTCCCTACAGAAATGGTGGTTCCTACTGCCAAAACAAACACCCGTGATCCTCTGGACAATGAGGTAGTTCTTCTCCAAGATCTAGATATTGTTGATGAGCTCAGAGATCTAGCTAAGATCAGAATGGCAGCATATCAGCAAAGGGTAGCTGGGGCATACAATAAGAATATCAGGATTCGAAGATTTCACGAAGGAGATCTACTTTTGAGGAAAGATTTCCAAAATACAAGTAATCCCGCCAATGGAAATCTAGCACCTAATAAGTGGGAAGGCCCCTACTTGATCGAGTCAGAAGCTGGAAAGGGGGCATATCACCTGCTAACCATGAAAGGTGACCGATTGCCACCCGCATGGAATTCTCTCCATCTCAAGAAGTACTTTTTCAAATCTTGATCAAGTATCCTTAGAGGATCGAGTATCCTTAAAGGGTCAAGGATCCTAAAGTTGGTAATATTTATCCTATCATTTATTCATTTCAGATTTACATTACTAACTAAAGGATAATATATTCTTAACCGTTATTTTTTTCAAGTTTTAAGTAACAATGCAGATTTTAATAAGAGGTTCAATGACTAAGAGGTTGGCCAACTCTCCCTCACACTCAAGTTACATTGTTGGTTCTTTGGCCTAGCCCACGATTAAGGTGTGACCCCCGATGGTCATATCCTCTAAGGTTTAAAGGTTTCACCTTTCTTTTAAATTAGAGTTTCTACACTCTCGCCTGTAGCGCACGTTATCCGACGTATAGTTCGTGGCAGCGGGAGCAGTACACGCTTAGTGGCTGACAATTTCGTTGCTTTCGGCTATGTGGAGGATCCTACAATTTATGTTAGACGTACCATACCACCGATTTATAACATTTTCATGTTATCTCAAGACAAAGGTTTCTAACATTTTCATGTTAGCTAAGGTTTTGGCATTTTCACGTCACTTACGTTCGGGCAAATCCCCATTTAGCATCTGTATCTTTGGGCCAGTCCCTAGTTTTTGGGCTTGTCCCCAGTATTTGGGCTTGTCTCCAGTTCACGGGCTTGTCCCCAGTTTATTTGGGTTTGTCCTCAATTTGTTGGGTTTAATCCCAGTTAATATCATAGGTTGTTTGCATCAGGTATCCTAAGCTAAATTACAAGGATCACAGAAGGATCAACACCTATGGTAACTTAGGTCTAATTAGATATTATGGTATGATTTCTACTTGTCAATTTACACTTACTTGGCTTAAATGTTTTTAAATTCTTTTATGTAAGGATTCAGGATCCTTAAATTGTTTTTACAATAATATTCTATCCCTGAAGCTTTTCTTAAAACATTTCTTAAAACTCTTTATGGATCTTAACTATAACATCGATGCTTTCAGAATAATAAACAACATGCAGATAGTCAAAAGATTTAAGTTATTATTATTAAAGGTCACCTAGAATTACGAAAAATTTTAACCCGGATTTCATCATATGCAGATGGACCATCCACCCAGGTTAAACAAGTGTTACCAGCTATTCATGATTTGCAGGGAGAATAAGAGGTGTTGAATATATATATATATATATATATATATATAGCCGGAAGGGAAGTTCCTAAGGAAACTCTATAGATATATGATAATTATATATAGCTTGTCAAATGTCATATGCTTTTGCAGGAAGTTTGATTTCTAAGGCAAAATGATAGCTGTGATCTTATCACAACCGCCATTTTGGGGGCAATTGTTAGTGCACGAAAATTTAACACTGTGAATATGTTATCCTGGCATATAATCTGGATCAATTATCCTTAGAATGTGTTGCAGATCCTATGAGGATCAAAGATCCTCAGTACTTATTACTTATTAACGATCTTTCTCTTTGTTATGTTGATATTTTTGGTAGGTACAATGGCTAGTGACCAAGTCCAACCTATAATCTCGCAATCAAATTCATTAAACAGCGTGTTTAATGCATTAAATGGCTACACTGATGGAATGGCTTGAATAGTGGCTAAAAATTAGGAGTTTTAGTTATTATTTTTCTTGTATATAAAGAACCTCTAGTCAGTTAGTTCACACACACAACCTCACTACGAATTCAACAACATACTTTCACTCACTTAGCATTTTCTGTAATCACTGCTAGAGCTTCCATCTTGTAATACTTTAATTATCCTTAATAAGATCGGTGATAGACGATTGTCGTCACCCGAGGTTTTTATGTCGGAGATCCTCTAAAGATCAAGGGCTTTTCCTTGTATAAATCTCTGTGTTTATCGATATTTTACATATACAATCACAAACACCAAGTCCCACACTTACTAATTTGGATACATTATCCTTAGTCGATTTTTGACCAAAACAATCATGAGGTCACATTTTTTTGCTTTAGTTATCCCCAATCAAATACAAACAATCATTATCATAAAACACACACAAACACATATATGTATGTTTGATCTATACCCAAAGATTTCCATCACAAAATTGAGGATTCGTAGTAGATTATTGAAATCTATCAGAATTACCAACCTGAAAAAGAAAGATTGTTTATATCTTGAAATGTTTTTTATAAGTTATGTCACATTTTTGTTCAAATTTAACATGTTAAGGGACTTTAACATGCAAAAATTAATAAGAAACTTCAACAAGAAAAAAAATCAGAAAGTATGTTTGTTTTTTATGATATTTACCCTATTATTATATAATAATTTTCCATTAATAAAAAACATCTATGTTGGAACGTAGATCCAGGATCCTACTTCAATATAGCTATTTATGGACGAATTCACCTGAAGATTGATGTTTAAATAACAACAACGGTATCTAGACCTAGTCTACCGCTTATCTCGCTACTGGATGGCTATTGGCGCGTGGTCAAAGGTCGTGGAGCGGCTAGGTGGAAGAATTCCGGATAATTAGGAAATATTGTTATTGATATTATCTTATTTAAACGATCTATGATCGAGTAGGTAAACACATGTACTAACACACACACTAGAGCAGAAGCAAATATTCTCTCTACACACTTGCTTATTTTGTAATCTCGATCATATACTCCCCAACACTTGTAACCACCTTTTATTTATCAATATAATCGACGGTGATAGTTTTCACCGTCCGGGGGTTTTTTGTGCCGGAGACCACAATAATCACATACTCATCGATCAAAGGTTACCTTGTTGATCCTTGACTAAAGTAATTCGACCAGAGATTATCTTATTAATCCTCGACCGATGTTATTTTACCAAAGATTACCTTGATAAGTTTTGACCGAGGTAAGACTATCTTGGTTAAGGGCTTTTTCCCTCGTGATCAAACCTTCGTGTTCACCGATATTACGCTTATACACTTTTCATTATCGAGTTAGCACCTTACCTCACATAACAGATTTGGATACTTGATCCTTAACAGATTTTTGTCCAAAACAATTTGGCGCCCACCGTGGGGCAATTGGTGCTATAATCCGTATTATTCTCATCGATTTTCATTTTTACGTACCCTATACACTTGCAATGGCCTCTCAATCCACCTCTGCATCGTCAACTATGTCGTCTTCGGTTTCTCTCTCCTCGAGGACCTTGCCGCCGATGCCTCCGCCAATCACGGGAGAACCAAAGGCTGCTATTTCTGGGAGCAGACACAAATACCAGTATTCCAGAGCTCGAGAACAACCGCTGCTACTTCGGCGGTAAGCTCTAACAATGACGTTTCCTCTATGTTTTTGCAGGTGAAAGCATATATGGAACAACAGAACAAGACCAACCAAAGGATCCTGCGTGAGATCGAAGACATCAGAAAGTCCAAGAGGCCAGCAGAGGATCTCCCCCCCCCTGATGCCTAGGATGCTGGATTTCACCAGTCCAGGACCCCTGGCTCAGCTTCAACAAGGATCCGTGGGTCCTCAGACTCAAGGATCCTCAGTCTTTCAGCAAGGATCATCCATCCTTCAACAAGGATTCATGGGTCCTCAGATTCAAGGATACTCGGACTTCCAGCGAGGACCATCTAGCTTCAACCATGGGTCGATGGTTCAACCAACGCAAAGTTCCTCGTTGTTCCAAAGGGGATCAGGGATGCTTCCGCTAGGGTCGTCTGGGATTCCTTTCAAGGATCCTTCTTTTAGGATCAGGGATCCTTTGGATCCCGACATCAACGATCTTCCGAAGTCCATGATGGGGACATAATCCCCATGCAGACCATAGCTTCTGGAGGACCCACTCCGATTGCTGACTCCTCTTATCCTAGATACTCGTCTGGAATACCAAACTCCACCCAGTAGAGAAGTAACTGGTACGATCCTATATCTTTAGATACTAACCATGTTCCCATGCAGGATTCAGGTATCAACCAAGCCATGGCCAAGGAGTTACAGAAGCTAAAGGATATGATATCCAGTGTCCCAGGAGTAATACGTCCAATTCCTGAGATACCGCAGGGAAGTCACAAATTATCCAGATTCGCTCCGCCCATATGTGATGCTGAAATCCCGAAGCAGTTCCAAACTCCCAACATGAAAACGTATGGTGGGAGGACCGAACCGGAGGAACATGTTGCCCAGTATAGGGAGAGGATGGAAATTAATCTCGTTCCTGAAAGACTCAAGGAGGCTTGCCTTTGCAAAGGATTTGGAGCCACACTAACGGGAGCTGCACTAAAATGGCTGCTAAGTCTCCCCCCTTTCTCGGTTACATCTTTCTCTCATTTAGTTAATTTATTTAACACTCAATTTTTCTGTAGTTGGAAATTTGAAAGGTTAACCAGTGACTAATATCGTGTTATCCAACCTAGTGATGAATCCTTTAGGGATTTCGTTACCAGGTTTGGCAAGGAATCTCTAGAAATCCCAAACCTTGATATGACTACTGCTGTTGAAGCATTCATGATGGGAATTCAAAAGAGCTCCCCTTTTTATGATGATTTAGTGATGACTCCATGCAGGACATTAAATGAAGTCAGAAACAGGGCATTAAGATACATCCGATTAGAAGAAGATAAAAAGATCCAGGATCGTCTCGGGGGACAAACGAAACAAGAAACTCCCGAAAAGAATAAAGGATCCTGGAATAGGAACAACAATTCAAAGTCGTACACCAAGTTCAACAATTAGAACGTACGGGCAGTTGAAGAAGGAGATGACGATGAAGACTATCCTTGCATCTCCGACTATTGTTTCTCTGTGGATACTCATGGCTTGATCTGTGCCATGAAGGATCTTGGAGAAAAAGCAAGGTGGCCCTGAAAGAATGAGAAGGTTGTCGGCTTCAAGGACAAGTCTAAGTGGTGCGCCTTCCATGAAAATTTTAGCCACGCGACAGATGAGTGCATCGGCTTAAGGAACGAAATTAGATACCTCCTGAGCAAGGGTAACTTTAAAGAACTCTTGGGAAGGAAGAAATCCAAGATCCAGGATCCTGAAGATCTTCCACAGAAAGCAACACCACCACCGCCAGATGCTCATGTGATCAACTTTGTCTCCAGAGACTACGAATTATTTAAAGATTCTTGTGCCAAAGAAGAAAGTCACGTAGAAGAATTCGAGTTGGATAATGAGAAAAGACCGCTCATCCCCACTACTCGAGTGACTGATTAGAGAATCTTTTTCAATTCAAGGATCCAGGATCCTCATCAGGACAAGCTGGATATGCAAGCGGTCAATTTCATCTCTGGAGGTTCAGACATATGTGGAACTTCTTTCTCTGCAGCAAAAAGACTCGCCAAAGAGATCAAGATGGATAACGGGGATCACCCAATAGTGTCAACCACATTAACAACAGACAAGAGAATCTTCTTCGATGAGGAAGACAAGCTGAACATTCAGGATCCTCATCATGACGGTTTGATTATTACTTTATTTATCTCTAACCATTATGTACGCAGGATCCTAGTGGACGGTGGCAGCTCGGTCAACATTATCCAACATGATGTCCTCAAGAAGATGAACATCCCGGATTCAGAAATTATTCCTAGAACATCGGTGCTAGTCGGTTTCAGTGGTGAAACCAAGAAGACATTGGGGAACATCAACCTTCCAATTTATATCGAAGGGTTAAATTCGTATAAAAAATTTTGTGTTATAGATAACCTTTCCTATTACAATGTTATTTTAGGTAGGCCTTGGCTCCATGGAATGAAGGCTGTAGCTTCAACCTATCACCAATGCATCAAGCTACCTACTCCTTGGAGAGTTGTAAAGATAGTGGGTGACCAGGCGGAGGCAAAAAACTATTATTCATCATCAATGAAGCCAACATCCAAGCCAACTATAGCATAGCAACTACAGCGACATCCTAGGGACGTGCTGGAAGCTCGGGAGAAAGACCTTAAAGAAGTATTGTTGGACCCCGAGGATCCAGAAATAAAGGTGTTCCTAGGATCCAGTATCCCCAGTAAGATCGAGGAGGATATAATATCCTTCTTAGGGCAAAGAAGATCTACTTTTGCCTTCAAGCACTCAGATATGACAGGTATTTCAAAAGAGGTAATCACTCATAAACTCGGCCTTGATTTAACTGTTATACCTGTCCATCAGAAGCGAAGAAAAGTCGCTCCTGAGAGGAACATACAAGAAGAGGTTGAAAAACTTCTTAAGGCCGGTATGATCAGAGAGGTTCAATATCCTCGATGGCTAGCTAATGTGGTCGTTGTTTCAAAAAAGAATGGAAAGTGGAGGGTGTGTGTCGATTTCACGGATTTAAACAAGGCATGCCCCAAGGATCCTTTCCCATTACCACATATAGATGCCATGGTGGACGCAACGGCTGGACATGAAATTCTCACCTTTATGGATGCTTCCTCTGGATTTCAACAAATTCAGATGGAACCATCTGATCAAGAGGATACATCATTCATGACTCCAACCGGCGTATATGTTACACTGCTATGCCATTTGAACTAAGAAATGCAGGGGCAACATACCAAAGACTGGTTAACATGATGTTCAAGGATCAGTTGGGCAAGACTATGGAAGATACATAGACGATATGGTAGTGAAGTCGAAGAAAGCTAAGGACCACCTCAGGGATCTCGAGGAAGCATTCAATATCCTTGACCGATATAACATGAAACTGAATCCATCCAAATGCCATTTTGGTGTTAAGGCTGGAAAGTTTCTGGGATATATGGTCACAAAGAGAGGAATTGAAGCGAGCCCAGAGCAGATCGAAGCAATTATCAATCTGAAATCTCCTACAAATGCCAAAGATGTCCAGAGACTCACTGGAAGAATAGCGGCTTTGAATAGATTCATTTCAAGATCCTCCGAGAAGTGTAAAGACTTCTATGATATTCTCAGAAAGAACAAGAAATTTGAATGGACTGAAAGGCATGAGGCTGCACTCAAGGACTTGAAGGATTACGTATCCTCAACACCAGCCTTGATGAAGCCTATAGATGGAGAAAATTTATTTCTCTACCTTGCAGTGTCAGGTAATGCAGTGAGTGCCGTCTTGGTAAAGGACCATGATGGTGAACAACACCCTGTGTATTATGTAAGTAAGAGTCTTTTGGATGCAGAATCCAGGTACTCCCATTTAGAGAAATTAATTCTTGCACTTATTATGGCCTCTACTAAACTGAGACATTATTTTGAAACTCACCCTATTATTTTAAGAACTAACTATCCTATAAAGAATGTTCTTAGAAAACCAGAGTTGTCAGGTAGAATGGCTAAGTGGGCTTTAAAATTAAGTGCATATGATATCCAATACGAGCCAAGAACAGCAATCAAGTCTCAAGCACTAGCGGACTTTGTGATTGATTTCACTAATGATCTACAAAAAGAAGCTGACTTGGAGGTCCAACAACTGGAAAGGACCAAGGATCCTTGGATACTCTTCACTGACGGAGCATCCAACGTGAGAGGAACATGATTGGGGATCCTACTGAAATCGCCACAGGAGGACATATTACCCCAGTCCATAGCTTGTGAGTTCCAGGCAACAAACAATGAAGCAGAGTACGAGGCTCTAATCGCAGGTTTGCAATTAGCCAAAAGCATGAGGATCAGGTATCTTCAAGTTTATGTAGATTCTTTATTGATAAATAACCACTTTAATGGCTTGTATGCCGTTAAAGGTGAGAAACTAACGAAATATTTAGATGTCGTGAAGGAGTTATCGAAATCCTTCGAAATATTTAGTATTACACAGGTACCGAGGGAAGAAAACGCTGGGGCAGACGCCTTAGCAAACTTAGCCTCATCTCTGAATATTCCTGAGGATTTGAAAATCCCAATAATTCACATTCTCTCGCCAGCAATAGGAGAACAGGAAGTTAGAGAGATAACAAATGACAAAGAAATCGTGCTCTGGGATCCTTTATCCTCAAGAACTATATTCAGACTGGAGAAATTCCAACCACAGAAAATTCCAAGTCCTTCAAACTCAAGGTATCCCAATAAATCTTGTTAAATGATATGGTATATAGAAATCTCTTGCAAGTCCATATTTGAGATGCATTGAGGATCCTAAGATCCAGGAAGTACTCAAGGATTTTCACGAAGGATATTGCGGCAATCACACAGGTGGAAGAGCGTTATTTTCCAGGATACTCAGAACTGGATACTTCTGGCCAACAATGAAGAAGGATGAAGTGGAGTATTCAAGGAAATGTGATGCTTGCCAAAGACACACGAACATCCTTCATCAGCCGGCGAAGCCTCTGTATCCTATATCCTCTTCATGGACCTTCATGAAATAGGGTATGGATATTGTGGGCAAGCTACCAAAAGCACCCGGTGGAAAGGTCTTTATGCTTGCTCTGACTGACTACTTCTCCAAATGGATTGAGGCAGAAGCATTTGTACAAGTCCGAGAAAGGGAAGTAATATCTTTTATTAAACGAAATATTACAACTAGATTTGGTATTCCTGCTGAAATTGTATGTGACAATGGTTCCCAGTTTATTGGGAATAGAACCACTAACTTTTGTGACAGTTGGGGCATCAAAATGATTACTTCCACTCCGGTTCATCCTCAAGCCAATGGTCAAGCAGAGTCTAGCAACAAGATCATCATCAACAATCTAAAGAAGAAACTAGGAGATATGATTACTAAAAATGATTACTTCCCTAGCCCACGTTTGTATATGACACCCGATGGTCATATCCCCTACGGTTTAAAGGTTTTCACCTTTCTCACGATCGCCAGTTGCGCACGCTATCCAACATATAGTTCGGGGAAGCGGGCCAGTACACGCTTAGTGGCTGACAATTTTGTTGTCTCCGGCTATATGGAGGATCCTACGATTTATGGTAGACGTACCATACCACCAGTTTATAACGTTTTCACGTTATCTCACGTTTGGGCTAAATCCCGGTTTGGGCGAGTCCCCAATTAACATCCGTATCTTTGGGCCAGTCCCCAGTTTGGGCTTATCCCCAGTTTGTTGGGCTTGTCCTCAGTTTATTTTATGGGCTTGTCCCCAGTTGCACGGGCTTGTCCCTAGATTACACGGGCTTGTCCCAAGTTGCACGGGCTTGTCCCCAGAATATTTATTGGGCTTGTCCCCAGTTTAATGGGTTTGATCCCAGTTAATAATATGAATTATTTGCAACAGAATTCCTAAGTTCCTTCTGAAGATCGAGAAGCTAAGGATCCCGGATCCTAAAGCTATTCCTTTAAGAATCATTAAGAGTTCGATACTTCTGGTAACTTAAGGTCTATTTAGATCTTCTGTTATGATCTTTGCTAATTAACTTATGTTTGATATTTGTCGCATTAAATTTGGGTATTTCAGTTTGAAAGGCTATTCGCTTAAAGTTATTTGATTACTAAAATCTTTAGCTACTTTCAGGATACTATATCCTAAAATTTGCCCTTTGAAGGAATTCTCTTATATAAATTTTGTCAACTAATGAAGATATTTCATCTTAATAATTATTATTTAAGGATATCTTATCCTAAGTTATTTTCTTAAGGATCTTTGATCCTAAAAATCTTTTACTCAAAATTATTTGCCAAACTATCAACAATGTTAAAGTTATATCTAACAAAGTTTTTGAAAATAAATAACAAGTAAATAGTCAAAAGATTTATATATTAATTAAAATAAGCCCCAAGGACTTATCCAAAATTCTTAACCCGGACTTCACCATACGAAAAGATGGACCATCCATCCGGGTTAAGTAGGAGTTACTAATGGTTCATAAGTGCAGGAAATTTAAAAACAAGGGCAACAAAGGCTTCATCCCCACAAACAGAGGATCCCTCCACCTTTGTCACCCCTGCAGATTGTCTTAAAGATCATGGATCCTTTATCCTAATTACTATTGTTTATTACATACCATGGAAATTGTTCATAAAAACATCAACACTAAACAAAAAAGTGGGCTCGGGCCTTGTCTTTAATATCCTTCATTGCCCACTTAAGCTGCATCTTCAACCACAGCATCACCTTCACCCTTGCCGGCTTTAACCGCCTCCTTAACGCCACTGGTCCCAACCTCGGTGTTCTTAACCATCTCCTCATCATCCTCACCACCAAGGTCGTCAAGAGCGGCCTTCCATTTCTCCACATCCCAGGCCGACTTGTCAAAAGCAGTATCACCGGCCTCCATCGCCATCTTGATCCGCGCCTAGAATACTGACCTGGCAGCCCACACCTTGGCTTCATCAGTCGCCTGCTCCACTGCCTCTTGACGTTGGGCTTCGGCCAAGGATAGCTGATCCTCCAACTGTTTCTTGAGTTGGATCATAGCTTTGTCCTTAGCAACCACAGCTTTCCCTAAACCTAACATTTTTTCGCTCATTTGATGGATAGTCTTTTCAAAATGATCCCTCATAGCGGTCACAGCCTCTCAATAAATTTCATATCAGAACTGGGAAAATATTGGATCCTAAAATACTAAAGGACATAATACAGTGTACTTACAGAATTGACAATGTCATAGTGGGTCTCAGAATCAGAGGATCTTTTCCTCTTGGAAGCTACGGACTTGGCCCTGGTCGTGGCAGTCTTGGGCTCGGAGCTAGTACCTGCCTTTGAAGCCTCCTTCTTGACAGTGGGAGAAGTCACCATACAGTCGATGTCGTCTAGGGAGAACTTGAGAGCGGACTTTCCGGATTTCTTGGTGCCTGTAAAAGAAAAGTCGACAGATAAGTATTCTATTTTTTATTTTATTTACCATAAAACCATTAACATCCTCTAGCTGGAACGTGGATCCAGGATCCTACTTCAATATAGCTATTTATGGATGAATTCACCTGAAGATTGACGTTTAAATAACAACAACGGTATCTAGACCTAGTCTACCGCTTATCTCGCTACTGGATGGCTATTGGCGCGTGGTCAAAGGTCGTGGAGCGGCTAGGTGGAAGAATTCCGGATAATTAGGAAATATTGTTATTGATATTATCTTATTTAAACGATCTATGATCGAGTAGGTAAACACATGTACTAACACACACACTAGAGCAGAAGCAAACATTCTCTCTACACACTAGCTTATTTTGTAATCTCGATCATATACTCCCCAACACTTGTAACCACCTTTTATTTATCAATATAATCGACGGTGATAGTTTTCACCGTCCGGGGGTTTTTTGTGCCGGAGACCACGATAATCACATACTCATCAACCAAAGGTTACCTTGTTGATCCTTGACTAAAGTAATTCGACCAGAGATTATCTTATTAATCCTTGACCGAAGTTATTTTACCAAAGATTACCTTGATAAGTTTTGACCGAAGTAAGACTATCTTGGTTAAGGGCTTTTTCCCTTGTGATCAAACCTTCGTGTTCACCGATATTACGCTTATACACATGTCATTATCGAGTTAGAACCTTACCTCACATAACAGATTTGGATACTTGATCCTTAACAGATTATTGTCCAAAACAACTTGTAATCAACCTTTTTTGTTATTAATAAATAGAAGGTGATAGTTTTCACCGTCCGGGGGTTTTTTGTGCCGACGATCCTCAAGATCAAGGGCTTTTTCCCTCGAAATCAAATCATTGTGTTCACCATATTTTTGATCAAGCACTCTACCTCACATACGAATTTGATCACAAAATTACTTTGTTAATTTTTGACCGAAACAATTTGGCGCCCACCGTGGGGAAAAAGTTGCTTTGATCATTATTAACCCTCAAATTAATCCCTACTTTCAACATCCACAACTTGTCTTCCCAACCCAAGAATGTTTCCTCTTCTGCCGCAGCTTCAGGTTCCTCTGTGAGGCCTCATATGCCTCCTTCTCCTGCTGGTGGTATCCCAAAGAAACCTGACAACACTCAGAAGAAACCCGCTACTCCCTTGTTCTCAGGATAGAGACCATCTCCTCAGGATCCCATCATGGTATCCAACAACGACCTTCTATCCATGTATAGAAAGTTACAGGAACAGATGGATCGCTAGAACAAGACCAACCAGATGCTCGTGAAGGAACTGGAAGATATCAGGGGCGCCAAGAGGCCGGTGGAAGAATTCACACCACTAGTCCCGATATCTCTGGATTTCACTCCTCAAGGATCCTCAGGATTGGTGCGTCCGGAGTCGACCATGGCATACAACTATGGATCCTTATTTTTCCAGCCCTCAGGGTCTGCAGGATTGTGCTCATCTGGATCCTCAGGATTGTTTCAACGGTCCGGATCCTCAGGATTATTCCATTAGACGGGATCCTCAAGTCCTTATCAGCAGGCGATATCCTCAGGATATCAGCAATAGGCAGGACCCTCAGGAGTGCCCTCAACAGGGTCCTCTAATTCTCAACAACCATTTGCTCAGACTCAGCAGTTTGCAGGATCCTCTGAGGTGCACCAGGGAGACTTTATCCCGATGCAAGCTAACACTTCGACCACTCCATTTGCTACTCCAGGAAATACTATATTTGGGAATGCGAGCTACAGCCCCCAGACTGTTCCTCAGAATATTAATCAGGGTAAAACTTTCAATACAATTCCCTTTAATGCTAATCAAGAATTTTTGCAGGATGCAGGCATAAGTTCAAGTTTAGCCCAGGAATTACAGAAGCTTAAGGACATGATCACAAATGTTCCCGGTGTATTCCGTCCCATAGCTGAAGTTCCCACTAATACTCACAGAATATCCCGATTTGTGCCATCAATCAGTGACGTACAGATCCCAAAACGGTTTTAAACCCCAAATATGAAACTGTATGATGGCTCAACGGATCCTGAGGAACATGTTGCACAGCATAGGGAGCGTATGGAGATCAACCCAATCCCTATGGAAATCAAGGAAGCATGTCTTTGCAAGGGATTTGGGTCTACCTTGACTGGAGGAGCCATGAAATGGCTACTGAGTATTCCTTTTAACACCATCACCTCCTTTTCTCATTTAGTTAACTTATTCAATAACCAGTTTTCTTGCAGTAGAACATTTGAGAAGATGACAGGTGATCTTTATAGGGTTACCCAGAATCCTGGGGAATCCTTGAGAGATTTTATTACCAGGTTTAGCAAGGAGTTGCTGGAGATTCCAAATCTAAATCCTGCTTCGGCAGTGGAAGCTCTTAAATTGGGGTTAGAGAAAGACTCATCTTTCTATGATGATATGGTTATGACTCCGTGCAGGTCGTTAGATGAAGCAAGTAGCAGATCTCTGAGGTTTATCAGGCTAGAGGATGATAAGAAAAACCATAATAAGATCGATATCCCGAAATACGATCAGACGAACAGGAAAGCAGAATCCCCAGGAAAATCATATCGATCAAAACCTTACTACAAGCCTGACAACCCCAGGATTAATGCAGTAGACGATGAAGATGATGAAGAGTATCCTAATATCTCTGAATATTGTTTTTCAGTTGATGTTGGTGGATTAATGTGTGTCATGCAGGACTTAGGTGAAAAATCCAGGTGGCCAAATAAAATGGAGAAACAAGGAACCTCGAAAGTCAGGTTAAAATGGTGTGCCTTCCACGAGGATTTTGGGCACTTGGCTGATGATTACATTGCACTTAGAAGGGAGATTAGCTATATTCTCAGCAAGGGCCATTTGAAAGAGCTACTTGTCCGGAAGAAGGGAAAAGAACAAAATCATGAGAAAGTTCCTGAGAAGGCGACTCCTCCACCTGCAAATGCAAAAACAATTCTGTTCATATCCGTAGGATCTGACATCTGTGGAACCTCTTATTCTGCTGCGAAAAGAAATGTTTGATGTGTTGCAAAACACATAGCGTTTTTTATCCCGTTTTTGGGTTGTTTTGTGCGTAAAACGTTAACGAATATAAATTTTTCTTGCATGAAATTACATGTTTGTGTATGTGATAGGTCCCATGTTGAAGAGAGCAAGAAAACGAGTCAAATGGAAAAAGAATCAGCTAAAACGGAGCTCGGATGAAGCCGGTACGCAAAAACGAAGATAAACGAGCTGAAAGTCGAAAAACGTCAGAAAATGTCATGTTCGAGCTACGCGACCTGGTCATACCATTCAAGAAGCATGTGGTAGATTCCAACATGTCCCAAGGCTACCAAGAATATTCAAGAATCAGCTACCACGTCTATTTTGTCTTCTAGTGGGCCTAGTGGGCTTGTTTTAACCTATTTTATATTAGGAAGGAGATGTTTAAACAAATATATAAACCCTAAAACCCTACGAACGAAATTATTCAAGTTTCCAGTCATCCCACACCTGCTCTAGAGGAGAAACCAAGGAGGACAAGCTTACGGTTACATCTTTTATCCTTCGGTTGTCGGTTTTGACTATTTTAACGTTTGTGAGTTCGTTTTTGGTTTTTAAGCCTTCAAACCTTTTGTAATCAGATTTATATGAGCATGTTTATCATTTATATCTATTTTATCTACTTTTCATTGATTATGATTGGCCAAACTTATTAGTTCTACCTAGGTTAGATGAATATTGTTAGGTTTTAATGAGTTTTATGGATTGTTGATCATCATGGCTTGAATTGTTAATGAAAAGTTTGGTTTAACATTGAATTAGGTTGTGTTTAGTGGCTGTGAATTTATTAGTTATACTCATATACCTCTTGCTTTGATTAATTGAATAGGTTTTGATTGATTTTAGCTTGTTTGAACTCTTTACTTTGTGTCTAGAGATTGTTTGCGGGGTGATCAACCGTAGGGTTTAAGTGGGTATATTAATTGATTAGATTCAGCGGGTGAACACCTTCTTAGAGACCGAGAGGTGATAGGAAGTAAACTCGTCTCATAGCTTTTGCTTGTTAGAATTAGGATCGCGCGAGAGCGGGTTCGGTTCTTGTCGGGTTTGGGTTTTTAAGCGATTAGTTGGTCTAGTTTAAGTTAAACTAAATTGTTCCTCTATCCTTGGTTGCGTAGTATTTGTCTCCATTAGGGTAGTGTGTCGGTGAGTCCGAGAGGAGAGTCGGCATTAGAACACTTTAACATTTCGTTTCTCGGTTTGTTCTTAAAATCAACTAAGTGTAAGTTAGAGTTTGTTAGTGAGACTGAGAGGTGATCTAGCTTTCGTGAGTGAACCTTAGTTGAGTCATCCTTAGGAACCGGTGTCGTGAGAGTCCTCAATCCATTAGCTTATTATACCTTCAATATGATTCTTACCTAGGTAGACGTTTTCTCCGATTGCAGTTAAGTTTCTAAGTTTCAAGTGTTTAGTTAAGTTAAGTTAAGTCTAACTAATTAATTTAGTTAAAGTAAGTTAGGTTAAGTAGTTAATTATTAAAAATCATTTAAATATTCTTAGGTGAGTCTTGGTTAGGGTTAAGTATCATTAACGTTTTCAAGTGTCCTTGTGTTCGATACTCGGACTTCCATAGTGCTATACTATTAGTGATCGGTACACTTGCCGGTTTTCTGTGGTTTCTTTTGGAGTCTTGTTTAATAAATTTAAAGCTTAGTTGTGAGTGTTGATCAAAGGAAGTTAGAAGTGGTTGATAGGCCAACAAACACATCCATTCTCACTCAAGCAAAGACCATATCCTTTGATATAAGCGATAGAGTTGATGTTCAAGATCCTCACCATGATAGTTTGGTAATAACGTTATATGTGGCTAACCATTATGTGCGCAGGATCCTCATTGATGGTGGAAACTCTGTCAACATTATCCAAGTAGATGTGCTGAAAAAGATGAATATTCCTGAGGATGAGATTATCCCCAGGTCCTCAGTATTGGTTGGATTCAGTGTAGAAACTAAGAACACTATTGGGGATATCAAGCTCCTAGTATATGTTGAAGGGTAAATAAAATGCAAAAGTTTTGTGTTATTGATTGTTTGTCTTGTTACAATATCATATTAGGCAGGCCCTGGATACACGACATGGAAGCAGTCCCCTCCACTTATCACCAATGTGTGAAACTCCCAAGTCTGTGGGGAGTTATCAAGGTCATCAGTGATCAACAAGATGCAAAGAATTGCTACACCTCTTCTATGAAGTGTACTACCAAATCCCAGCAGGCGTAGCAATTACAGAAGCCAGCACGAGACGTAATGGAAGCCAGGGAACAAGAAATTAAAGAAATACTTCCTTATGCCGAGGATCCTGAAGTTAAAGTGCTGATAGGAACGAGCATTCCTGAGGATATTTAGTCAAAATTGCTCGATTTCCTCAAGTCAAAGACTGTCAACATTTGCATGGAAACATGAAGATATGACAGGTATTTCCAAATATATGATAACACATAAACTTGGAATTGATAATTCTTTCAGGCCAATCCATCAAAAGAGAAGAAAATTTGCACCTTAGAGAAACATAATCATCCAAGAAGAAGTTGAAAGACTTTTGAAAGAAAATATGATTAGGGAAGTTCAATATCCCCGATGGTTAGAAAAAGTGATGGTTATACAGAAAAAGAATGGCAAATGGAGAGTTTGTGTAGATTTCACAGACTTGAATAAGGCCTGCCCTAAGGATCCATTCCCTCTACCACACATAGATTCAATGGTAGACGCTACAGCTGGCCACGAAATGCTGACATTTATGGACGCATCCTCAGGATTTCAACAAATCCAAATGGAACCTTCAGATCAAGAAGATACAGCCTTCATGACTCCCACAAGTATTTATTGTTATATTGCTATGCCCTTTGGACTTAGAAATGCAGGTGCAACCTATCAGAGGTTAGTTAACATGATGTTCAAAGAGCAACTGGGGGACACGATGGAAGTTTATATTGATGATATGGTGGTGAAGTCCAAGAAAGCTGAGGATCACCTCCAGGATCTCAAGACTGCATTAGATATCCTCCACAAATATAACATGAAGCTGAATCCTTCAAAGTGCCATTTCGGAGTGAAGGCTGGCAAATTTTTGGGATACATGGTCACCAAAAGGGGGATAGAGGCGAGTTCAGAGCATATACAAGCTATCCTGAATCTGAAATCCCCAACATCAGTCAAGGATGTTCAAAGGCTAACTGGTAGGATAGCAGCGCTCAATAGATTCATATCCAGATCCTCATAAAAGTGCAAAGAATTTTATGATATCCTGAGGAAAAATAAGAAGTTCGAGTGGACCAGTAAGCATGAGAAAGCTTTAATATCCTTGAAATCTTATCTTTCTTCTGCTCCTCTGCTGGTAAAACCCGAGGAAGGTGAGCCTCTATCTCTATATCTAGTTGTATCAAATAATGTTGTGAGTGCAGTTTTAGCCAAGAATCATGAAGGTCAACAGCATCCCATCTATTATGTAAGTAAAGTCTTTTGGATGCGGAAACCAGGTATTCTTATCTTGTGAAATTTATTTTAGCACTTATTATGGCATCTACTAAACTTAGACACTATTTTGAAACTCGCCCTATATGTGTTAAAATTAATTACCCTATTAAGTCTGTTTTGAGAAAACCAGAAATGTCAGGTAGGATGGCAAAATGGGCTCTGAAGCTGAGTGCATATGATATAGCATATGAACATGGACTGCCATCAAATCCCAGGTATTAGAAGACTTTGTGGCTGATTTCACCAGTGAACTTAAAGAAGAGGCAGACTTGGAAGTCCAACAACTTGAGGAAACCAAAGATAAGTGGACTCTATACACTGATGGTGCTTCAAATGTTAGAGGAACAGGTCTCGGGATCCTGCTGAAATCGCCACAGGGGGACATTGTACCTCAATCCATATCCTACGGATTTCAAGCCACAAATAATGAGGCAGAATATGAAGCTTTGATAGCAGGATTACAATTAGCAATCGACATGAAAATCAGGTTTATTCAAGTACATTTTGATTCATTATTATTAACTAATCATTTTAATGGTTCATATGCTGTTAGAGGAGAAAAACTAATGAAATATTTAGAGCTAGTCAAAAAACTAGCAAAGTGTTACGAAGTGTTTGATATTTCACAGGTACCTAGAGAAGAGAATGTTGAAGCAGATGCCCTAGCATATTTAGCTTCATCCTTCAGGATACCGGAAGGTGTCAAGATTCCTATAAAACATATCCTGAGCCCAGCAATAGGAGAGCAAGGTGTCAATGAAATATCAGACGATGATGAAGATATGGGAGTCAAGAATCCTGAGGATAATGAAAATTCTTGGATTATCTCGATCAGGAAATATATTCATGATGGAGTTATCCCCAAAGATGAAAACCCAAGAGCTTTTCGCACAAAGGTAGTCCCATATACGATAATGAATGATATATTATACAGGAAATCTCTTGCAGGATCATATCTTATGTGCTTGGAGAAGTCAGAGGCTCAAGAAGTTCTTCAGGATATCCATGAAGGAGATTGGGGGAATCACACAGGGGGGCAGGGCACTATTCTCCAAAATCCTGAGATTTAGTTCTCCGAAAAGCTTTTCAGAATACTACAAATCTTGCGGATGGAAAGCTTGCACCAAAGTGGGAAGATCCTTACTTGATCGAGTCAGAAGTAGGAAAGGGGGCATACAGATTGTCTACTTTGGATTGTGACTTGTTACCAAGAGCTTGGAATGCTATCCATCTCAAAAAATATTTTATGTAAGATTGCTATCCCGAGAATAATTGTTATCCTGAGAAATTTAACAGTGATATTAAACAACTAAGGTATGTATTCGAATTTATATTTTTATTCAGTTTTAATATTATTATTATTATTTTATCATGATACCGACTTAGGCATCGGAGTGGTTAGCAAGGCTAACACCCACCCCTCACCTAGATTTGATTGTTTTGTAGCCTGAAGATATATGGTATTCCTACATGGAATGAAGTTTATCGGGGCCTTGTCGCCTGTTAAGGTATTATTTAATGCCTTCTAAGGTTTAAGGGGTTTTCACCTCTTCTTAAGATCGCCTGTAGCGCACGTTTATTCAGCCGTAGTTCGAGAGGCGGGGCCAGCACATGAAATATAGTGACTTGTTACCTCGTTATCCCCAGCTATTGGTTTGAATCCCAAATTAATGGTATACGTACCATTCCTAAGGTTTAAGGGGTTTTCACCTCTTCTAAGGGCCTTGTCGCCAGTTTATTTAGGCCTTGCCGCCAGTTTATTTAGGCCTTGTCGCCAGTTTATTTAGGCCTCGTCGCCAGTTTATTTGGGCCTTGTCGCCAGAATATCTGAGTTTATTTTCAGGATAATTTTAACATTGCAGGTCTATCAGTATATCCCCAAAATAGAAGGAACATCCTGAAAATGGATTTTATTACAAGTATAAAATAGTCTAGACATTATCAAAGTTAATTGCTATATGATTCTGAGTTTGATCTTCGTATCTGCTGCATGTTGGAGATCTGCAATCTTGCTTTCAGCTTCTCTCAGAGCCACTTTAGTATCTTGGAGCCTTTGTTGGTAATTTTCAAATCCCTGTTATCCTCAGATTAACATAAATTTTCTGCAGGATATTATTCTCAGGATAAATAAGGATACTTATTGTTCCTAGAAGACTAGCAAGAACTTGTAATTTCTCTCCGGCTTCGGCATTGCTTATATCAGAAAAGGGTTCAGTCTCGGCTAAGGTGGTAGCCTTCCTTTTCTTTTGGGCAGCACTCTTTTGGCGAGTGGTTGGAATCCTCGACTTTGGGGAGAGAGTTTTGGAATTTTCCTGTTTCATCACAGCTTTGTCCTCAATGAGGTCATCCAAGTCTATCAAGCTAAAGGAAGCTTTGTCCTCAATCCTAAGGATTTTATGAAATGCCCAGGATACTTACCGGAAGACATAGTTTCAGAAGACCTCGCTGCAGTTGTGCTGGTGACACTTGTTTCTCCTTCAAATTGGAATTCTCTTTCGCGTGCATGTCCTTTCAACCGCAGAGACATTTTCGAATTTAAAATTCAAAATTTTTACAGTTGTCTCGCAATAACTGTAAAAATTGGGGGCAATTGTTGGGAGTAGATTTTTATCCTCAGGATTGTTCATGTTTTAGGGATTTCAGCCTATCATGCCGGTACAAGTATTCTTAGGATTATGTTTCACTAATTTAACTGTCCTTTATTGTTTAGTTTGTTTTGCAAAACAATAACCACATGTTTAATGTGCTACTAAGAGACGTGGGTTTGCAACGGCTACTTCTGAAGCTCTATCAATTCGAACGTGTGAAGCAAGGGATAGTGGAAGACTTAGTCTAGGGGGGTTTATCCCGGATTTCTCGGAATTTCCGTTGTAATCTTTTATTTATTTAAACGAGCTGAATTGATCATTAAGGACACACACCTCGCACTCATAGCTACTGAAACCTATTGTAAAACTTAGCAATTGATCGATTATCAACTCCAACACTTGTAATCAACCTTTTTTGTTATTAATAAATAGACAGTGATAGTTTTCACCATCCGGGGTTTTTTGTGTCGGCGATCCTCAAGATCAAGGGCTTTTTCCCTCGAAATCAAATCATTGTGTTCACCATATTTTTGATCAAGCGCTCTACCTCACATACGAATTTGATCACAAAATTACTTTGTTAATTTTTGACCAAAACAATCTACATGAGGCTTCTTTTTACTTTTTATATATTTAGGTTATCTTCAACAACAACTTATAAGATCTCAGTTTGATGTATGAACTCATAAGACGCACGCAATTATCTTAGGTTTTTGGTAGAGCACTCACTTTACTTGTGAGAGGTAGAGTTCAAACTTCACTATCACCAATTTATATGGGAGATATGAAGGATGACCATGGCTTGCCAGGGTTCGAATCCTAATCTCACACGGTTTTACCGGTTCCTCGCTGTCATGGGAGTCGGGATTTATCCGGGGAATCCCTCAATAGGTGGACGGCTAGAGACTCCATCCATCCAGACTTGTGGCCGGCTCGGGCTACCTTTAGGCAATGGGGTCCGCTTACGGAGTACCCGGCGTTAGAGGTGCACAAAAAACCCGTAATCGGAACCGGACCCGAAAAAAATACCCGGAACCGGTTTTTTTATACCGGGTATTCTATACCCGAAACCGGAACCGACCCTACCCATAGGGTATGGATAGGGTATGCATTTTAAGGTCAATACCCGTACCCGGAACCGTACTCGATTTATACCTGTAAATAGCCGGGCCCGGTCATGCCCTTTACCCGATACCCGGTTATACTTGATACCCGATACCAATTTTCTAATACCCGAAGTAATGCATGAGTTTTTATAGTTTTTTTTATGTTTACTTCACAACTTTTATGTTTAAGTTTTATTACTAAGTAAATACTTTGTAATTAAGTGGATTTATAGTTTTTGTAATATAGTTTAATTATTTTTATACATTAATAAGCAAATTTAAATTTTAAACAAATTAAAAATGTTTAAAAAAATTACAAATTCAAAACCGGGTACTAATACCCGGTCGTACCCGGACACATACCCGGTTCCAATACCCGAACCCGATCATACCCTACCCGGGTATAGAGGTGCACAAATCGGGTTTTTTAAATACCCGGGTTCGGGTATAGAACCGGGTTCGGGTATGACCGGGTACGGGTATGATCGGGTATTGGTAATAATCGGGTCGGGTTCGGGTCGGGTATCGTCTCTAAAAACCATACCCTATGCATCGGGTTCGGGTCGGGTATAGAAACGGGTATTCTAAAACCGGGTATTTGAATACCCTATTATCGGATATTGAAAAAACCCTATTTATGGGTTTTTTCGGGGTTTTTTCCGGTATTTTTTGGTATAGATTGGATTTTTTAAATGTTTACACTTTTTAGAGGTATTTTTCGGGTATTTTTATGGTATTTTTCGGGTATATATCGGGTATTTGAAATACCCGGTTTCAGGTATTGAAAAACCCCGGTTCCGGGTTCGGTTATTACCGGGTACAAATCGGGTTTTCGGGCATTACCGGGTACAAATCGGGTCCGGTTCGGGTTCGGGTTCGGGTTTTAGTGCCAAAATGCATACCCTATCCGTACCCTACGGGTAGGGTCGGGTACGGGTTCGGGTATTAAAAACCCGGGTATTAGAAAAACCGATTCCGGGTATTTATTTCGGGTCCGGTTCCGGGTTCGGGTTTTTTGTGCACCTCTACCCGGGTACATAGGGTTGAGTTTTTCTTCTCAATACCCTACCCGAACCCTACCCGGTCTCTCTCAATACCCGATTTTCCAATACCCGATCATACCCGAAACCGGTCCATACCCGAACCCGGGTGTTAGAAAAAACCCGATTTGTGCACCTCGACCCGACGTTAATTAGTTGATCATTCCAAAAAAGTTTCTTAGGTTTTTGTGTTGATTAATTTATAAATACACATGATAACGAAAGCTATTTGTGTGATGTTTATGGAAACAATAACCCATAGGATGAAACAATGTTGTATAAATTTTGCTTTATGCCTTGTTTTTGTTATGCTTTTATTCATTTATTTAATTTTAGCTTTATAAATTCAGGGGTTGAAGTAGATTGAAGATTCCAAATTTAAGACTTATGATTTGGGATTGCGGTTCCCAATTTAGGTTCGATTATGCTTATGCTTTAGTGGTGCTGGTGTCAATGTGTGGTGCTGGTGTCAATGTTGTTACGAGTGTGCTAATTTATTTATAAAATGTTAAGCTTCATATATGTCTTTTACTTATATTGAATTAACTTTTTTTTCTTGAACAGTCATTTATATAATGGGCTACTAGCCTATCCGATCATCTTCATTATCAAAGACTACCTGTTATGAACGGACCCGAGCCCAGTAACATCGGCCCAACAAAGTGAAAGATCTCATTATAAAATGAAGTGGACGAGTATTGAGAAAAACAACGAATATGATGATTATGTGTGTTATGTTTCTTCTTCCCATCTCTTTCTGTAACGTCCGATATCCCATCCCCTTCTCTTCTTTGATATCTCAATTGTAATTCTTGGTTTAATCAATATAATCATAGCTAATTACTTAGAGTATAATTAGTTGTGTTATTTTAAGTACACGCTTTCATTGATCCTCAGTTTATATGGCTTTGGATTGTTACAGAGATGACCTGCAGTCGATTTCGGATGTAGTACCTGCTCATTGGATATCTATAGCCGAACGGTATTTTGTTTCTTACGCCATATATGATGATGAGAGATTTCCGTATGTTGTTGAATTATTCGATGATGAGGTTCAATTCGTGGCATCGAAGCTTCGAATCAGTCACATGGACGACCTTCACTGATGCAATGCTTCACGTTGGTGACCTTCAAACTGATTCCGTCACTGCCGTGTCTTCAATTGCTACATCTGTAAATGCACAAGCTCCTTCTACTGATGACCATTGCTATGAAGATTTTGAGTCACTAAACCCTAATGCATTGATGCCTTTAATTGACGAATCACCTGAGGTTTGTAAATTAACTTTGGATGTTAATTTGGGTACTATGAATGATTCGTTTGACAATGTGGAGGGCTCAATTCAACAATTTTCAAGCGGAATTGCTTACCATCTAGGGCTTGCTACTACTAATTCTGGTTTAGTCGCAGTTGGATTTGAGCTAATAATTCCTGATCAATCTCCATTACTAGATCTTAGTTCCTTGCAATCTCAAACCAATTCACAACCCGAACAGATTAATCTGTCATACCTGAATTCACAACCAGAACAGGTTAACACAGCTGCACAGATCCAATTCTCTCGTTTCACTGGAGCTAATTATGATCTACCGATCGCTCAAGCCATCAAGTACTTCAATTTATATGCAATTCCTGAAATTATGTCGTGTCAATTGGAAGAGGCGGCAACCCTTTGTTTTGATCCGGGTCTTATATTTGTTCACACACTGATTCAAGCCAACGGGTATGTGCATCGATTTGGTTTTTCACATAATGGTCAGAGCGCGTTTGTGTTACTATACACCAACAATGAATATGCTCTTCAAGTGTTTGATGAAATGCCTGATAGTATTGAAACTGAAAATTATAGAGATATTCATGAAACCATTGATAATCAGGTTTTAACAGGCCAAACAAAATCAATAGTTGATGTCAATGAGTCCCTAGGAGTTAAGGATGCTCACATGGATATACTAGAGTATATTTTGATGCTTGAAAGTGCTAAACCTAGTCTAAATACAATTTTAGCAGCTGAGTCAAAAGTGAATGATACCGTATACGCCACCGATTGTGTTGTTGGTGATTCTTCTGTGATAAAACATACGAACGTAAGGTGGCTCGGTATTGGTTCGATAGTAATTAACATCATCTCTACCCAGTTGGTTGTGCCTGCATCATTATTTATTCACTCGTTTGTGTGGAAACCAGGTATAATCAATCCTCTAGCTCAAGCACTTCCAACAGAACTACTAAATATGTATTCCAGCAGACGTCATTATGTCAATCAGTCTCATCGACCATGGAAAAATCCAGCGTATGATGGAACACGAGATATGCAGGTTATAGGGTTGAGGTTTCTGGTAATTTTAGGGGGTTGGCATAATTCCGGTTTCATTTATACTCGATTCTTGAAGGATTCATGGGCCACCTTAGTGTACACTTACAAACTGGGCCACAAACTCTTAAACGGTTCGGTTACTTGGAGTCTGGTTTTTCAATCCAAATCATCTCGGAACTCGGGTCAAAACTCGTTACAGCATGTGCTTATTTTTGGCGACATGGGAAAAGATGAGGTTGACAGGTCAAACGATTATAATACTGGGAAGTCAAATATTTTGCTGCGGCCATTAAAATCCCAACCATTTGTACTGCCTAGATTTAAACGCACAGTCCTCGGGGACAATTCACTAGATATTTTCAATTTTGTTTGAAACCGGGTTGGCTATCTGATTCGATTGGAAAATTCCGGGCAGCTTTTAAAAGACACATACTCTTCGTGAATGCCCGAATGGTTGCGACTCATGTCCTTACACGTGTTTTGGTTGCGAAGTTTGTTGCGAGTTTTGATCGTGCTACGCTGTTGACTTTGACCCATTTCTTTTCCGTTGACTTTTTTGTCATTGGTGATACGGTTGTAAACGAAGCTCGCGGGATAGCGGTGCAATATAATTCGAATATCGAGCGGTTTGCAACTGTTTCGGCTGATAATGCCATTCTTGGCATTATGTTGAATGGATTATCTATACTGCTTTTACAACCAATTTCGAGTGGGATTCTTAATTCGGTAATTCATATTATGTTGGTTAGACAACCCAACATTTTTTTTACATCAGAAGATCGATTTAGATCGGTTGTTAGGGGTGTGAAAGAGATGGAGTTTCACCTTTTAAAATTCAGGTTCCTTTGGGCAATCATTGCTGTCATGAATATGAAAGACTCAACCATTAATAAGAAAAAATCAGCACTTTCAAAGATTTGGAGCGGGTCTAAAATTGACATTTCTATGGGTTTTGCTCGTTGTCCAGGACTTCTTATGGCTTCAAAGAATACATTTACACAATTAATTCAAGTGCAACATTCAACAAACACTAATATTAAAAACATTCAAACTACAGCAGACATGAATTTGTCATTTTCCACATCAATGCTCTCTACTAGTTTAGATTTAATATTACACACTCTAGAGTATTCATTTATAAAAATGAATAATTATGTCAATAAATATGGGAGCCACATTGCAGCAGGAGATAATTCTGATGATGAAAATAAATCAGATTTGAAGTGGAAGAAAAAAAGGTACTTTTTACTCGATACAAGTTTGGTAACACGAGATATGTGGGAATTGAGAGTGGTTATTCGAATCGATTGTGAGTGTAGGCTACACTCACGAACATCATTTGCAGCCCTGTATGGACATAAACCACTTGAATTTTAAAAGCCCAACTGTCGGAACAGGCTAATGCTCTGTTTCCAACCCGAATGTGTGCAGCACTTATAGCTATTGGTCGAACCGTCTCACATGTTATTTTAACAACTTTACACCTTGAGGACAAGGTGAATTTGAAAGGGGGGGTAATGTTATGAACGGACCCGAGCCCAGTAACATCGGCCCAACAAAGTGAAAGATCTCATTATATAATGAAGCGGACGAGTGTTGAGAAAAACAACGAATATGATGATTATGTGTGTTATGCTTCTTCTTCCCATCTCTTTCTGTAACGTCTGATATCCCATCCCCTTCTCTTCTTTGATATCTCAATTGTAATTCTTCGTTTAATCAATATAATCATAGCTAATTACTTCTTACTTTGAGTATAATTAGTTGTGTTATTTTGAGTACACAACACTACCCTCATGAGAAAACTCATTATATATATGTGAGAAAACAGTTGACCCAACCTGGTACCCTATTTTTACATAATATTTATTGCATTAAATGATATTTTGTTATTCTAAATCAAAATGCTAAAGTAGTAAAGTAGGCTACGAAGAGTCAAAAAGTAATTTACATACCGAGTCACGTTTCCAATAACGTGAGTAAATATAGACAAAATGATTCTAGAAGCCTTTTTTTTCTTTCATCGTTATTATTTTTTCAAGTCTTATTACTCAGCCGGCCAACCGTACAATCGTGCATGTTTAACTTGGTTCAAAGGGTTAATTTGCCCTCATAATTAAATAATCAATGAACAAATGACTCTTCAAGAGTTGGCGAAATGTAAAAACATACTTTTATATCTTAAAACAGCTATTGATAAAATCGTTTCGTAAAACTTTATAAACCAAATCATGTTCACTAAGTCAAACTAGGGTTGTCCAAACTGCTCGCCGCTCGTTCGTCGTTTGCTCGAATTTTGCTCAAAAAATGCTCGTTCGATTTCGGCTCGGTTTGCAAGTGAGCCGTTCGGCTCGGTTCGGTTTAAAAGCAATCCAAGCACGAGCAAAGCCTCGCTCGGTTTGATTTGGTTCGTTTTGCTCGAATTAATTTTTATATATTAGTTTTATATATAAACTTTATGTATATATATAAAAGTATACTATTTTTATAGTTTTTAAAATTTCCCTCTCATAGCCACTCGTTATATATATGTTTTATTGTTAACTATGAGTTTTATACATTTTAAAGGTGAAAGTTTAGACAATTTAGAGTTGAAAGTCTTGAATTAATGATATTTTGAAATTTAAAATTGGAAACTCTGTACGAAATCAAGCAAAACGAAACCGAACCAAGTTCAAGTATAAAGATTTCGCTCGTTTCTTTAAATTCAATCCGCTCGGTTCAGCTCGCTTTCAAACCAAACCAAGTATGAGCATGCCCATGTTCGGTTCGGTTCGGTTCGTGAACAGCCCTAAGTCAAACAAGAAACATGCATGTAATGGTGTATCAAAAGACTAAATCTTAGTATCTTAGTACATGTGCTTTAGTATACAACAATCAACCCCCCACCCCCCACCCCCCACCCCCTTTTGAAGTTGGTAATTAGCATAGCTTCGAATCGTAACACCCAAAATATGATGACGCTTATGAAATGCCTCACTAGCTAAAGAATATATTTAAACAGCAACAGAAGCGCAGAACATGATTACATAACGATATCATTCTTATGCATGTGGGATAACGGAGGACTCGTTTTGTCATTATCATGTTTATACCTTCCTTTAGTTCAATCAATAATTTCTAATTTGGGTGTTATTTTCGTTGTCATTTTGAGTTGTAGATACTACTGAAGTTGTTAGCCTGTGGCTCACGTGGTTTATTAGTTTCTCTTTAAATATGTGTGATGAATCGAGGTTTAAATATAAAAATTGAGCATCAATCACTAGATAATATGCACGAACGATTCATACTTGGAACAGCCTCAATATTGTTACTTCACATTGAAGATGATGCCCTCACCTTTTTGACATTGAGGTAGGAGTTCAAAAGTAGATATCTAAAAATTAGAGAGCTTCGTCTAAAAATAATTAATTCCTCTAACTGGCCTATGCAATGTCTAATATGCAATGTTTCTCTTTAAATATGTGTGAAAAGATGTTCTTAACATGTATTTGATGGTATTTGTATTTTACTTTGGGATCTTGAGATTTTGATTGAAAGATGTGTCCAAATTACTACACAAGAAAAGTTAAGGCGAAAATTAAAATTGCTCGATGGTATAAATTTATACATCTCTAATTTACACATACTAATTGTCCCCTATTTTAAGATTTGATGTACCCATATTTTGTACTCCAATTAAATCAAATTGCTTTCTTCTTTGATTATCCATTTATTCTCTTGCATTCATATTAAAAAGTAAAAATAGAAATTTGTAAACCAATAATATAACTGTGAAGAGACCCACACTCGATTTCTCTTTAATTTGCTAACACGTACATTAAATTGATACTTATCTTGGCAGTGGAAATTGATAGCATAATTAACAAAATGTGAACTTAAATACATTAATTAGCCAGTCATATATATGAACTATAATTATCAAATACCCACATGGCCACATATCCATGTGCAAGTCGAATAATTAGTTACGGTCTTTTGCTCGGTTATTTTATAGATATGATACTTAATAAAAGGTAAGGTTATTTTTGAAATGTCATCACTTTGAGAAACTCCCAACAAAGCAAGGAGAATGCGGCAGCCCATAAAGCAACAGACACATGCTCTGCAGTGGTATATATCTTTAGCCACCTTTGAAACTTTTCTTTTTTCTCGGTAGAGTTTGGTGCGCAAACACGGGCCGTGACCGAGAAAGTTAGGCTGCAAAAACTGGCCGTGAAAAGAAAAAAAGAGATGATAACAGGAAGGCCAGGATTGTCTTTTTCCTTCTTAATAAGAATTCCAAAAAGGATCATATAAGGAATCCACAAAAGCAGAGGGCAATAAACGACCCTGAAAAAGAAAAACAATAACATATTATCAAAGAAAACAACTGTAAACTACACTTGGTTTTCTTCTTACTTGTTACTTGACGAGGGAGGTTTTTCTAGGCCTATAATTAGTTGAACGTATAAAAAATGATATGGGCTTACAAACAATGAAGTAGGATAGTTTTTGCACTATGCCGTTCAAAAATAAATAATTAAATAAATTGCACTATGGTTTGGGCTTGGGCAAGGTATGTTGGGCCTTTAAAACGGATGAATTCCATTCGGAAACTTAGCTTTATATTCCGGTAATAGCCTCATAAATAAAACCCAATGGGCGTATTATCTTTTGATGACATTAGACATAGTGGTGCACGCACCAGTTAACTGAAAATGTTGTTAAAAAACCAGTTAGGTCAATAACCGGTTCGGGTACTAACCGGTTTTTAGCCAGGAATACCCTAGTCGGTATAACCGATTCCAGGTAATAACCTAACCAGTTAACTGGTAAATAACCGATTTTAAAAATATATATAAGTAAAACCAGTTTTGGTGCTCAATTCTCCAAACTGGTTTGTAACCGCCATGTTGAATCGGGTAGTAACCAGTTTCTTGGGCACTGGTTAGAAACTGGTTTCGGTTAAAAACCGGTCCCCCCGAACCATAACCGGTTCTTTTTTCCACCCCTAATTGGACTTTTCCTTCCAAATACTAAATATCTAAGCAAAGCAGGTGATGAACACATGTGCATAGTCTTGTGGGAAAATCGAAAGAAGACTTACACACTAGCGGGTTGAATTTCTTCATCAAACTGCGGATTTGAAGAAACATTAAATCCAATCTTAAATAAAATAAAGAGTATATTAAAGCGTACTTGTTTGTTCGTGGTTTTGTTTACCGTGGATCACGAGTGAGATCTTGTTGTCCCTCCGTGCTCATGGCGAGTGACCAAATTAATACCACCCTACATAATAAGAATTAGGACTTTTTTAGAATCCATGGTTGGAGTTAAAACAAATTATTACATGTGTGTATTATGTTTGCGTGTGTGTGTAATTACCGGCGGCTTTAGAAATTACGATATAATAAAAGGCAAAACAATGAACGAAGCCAGTACCATATAGGCATTTACAGAACTAATTAGCAATCATCTTAAAGTTTCAACCTTCGTTATGATGATAAACACAAAAGATTTAATTAAGAATGAAGAATAGGTCTTGGTTTGAAAAAATGTAGTACAGTAAAGTGGCGGATCTAGAAGAGTAGTTGAGGAGCGGTGAAAGCGAAACAGTTTTAGTTCATTGATAGCCGATACATAAAACGAAGAAGAAAAAAGAAATTTTGCACTCAAAATGTACTTTGTCAAAAAAGTTGAGGAGGAGCTACCCCTCAACATATGCTAGTTCCGCCTCTGAGTTACAGTAAAAACCTTGAAGAAGAAGTTGATTATTTTTTTAAGAAAACCATGATCATGGTGTAATAAAATACAAAAGTATGAACTAAGCTAGTATCATTTACATAATTAATTAGTAATTATCTCTAATATCTTTATTTCAACACAAAATTACAAGTTGGATCAAAATCAAACTACAATATCGTAACCAAAAATTGATGCACAAACAACAATTAGAATCTGTATTGTAAAAACTGAACAAAGTAAACAATACCAGAAATGAAGAAGATGATTGATGATGAAATGCTGATAATGAATTCCAGCTTAACTTCTATTTATAGTAGAAATCTTTTTTAAGTTTTAACCTTCATTTTTAAAGTATTTGTCATTTCTAGTCCCTCTAGAAAAGCCCTATAAGGGAAAAGGTGAAAGTAATGTACACAATATACATTCACTAAATAAAATGAAAATTTTATAAAGCCAATAAAGAAAAGTGAAAGAGGATGTAAAAAACCTATAGCATATTAGGTTATGTGTAGTGGAGGAGTTATAATTAGGGGCGAATTGTGACACGTGGCGTCCAGTCAGCATGGAGTGAAAATTTGTTTTTGGGGTGTAATGGTGTAGGAGCTACAAGTTTGGCCCACAATGTGTTTTTTTATTATTTTCTTTTTATAATTAAACTAATTAAATAAAAACAATTTATTTAAATAATTAAATAAAACTGCATTAAAATTAAAAAGAAATACAAAAAAATTAAAAAACATAACTAATAATGCATTAAAATTAAAAAAAAATACATAACTAAAAATATTAAAAAACATAACTAAATAACATACTAATATTCATAATATTTGCGCATTTTTTCAATTCGTTGTCGTTGCAATAATGCGGCCTCTTCGTGTGACCCGGCCGCTTTGAGGGATTCGTATTTTTCACTCAATTCCCGCAATTCCAACATTTGGTCAATCTTTTCGTGTTGTTTGTTGGTTTCGTTCATGACATCGTTGAGTTCCTCGACACATTTTTTTTGTTTTTTGATGATTTCTCTTATGGTAGCGGCGACTTCCACGAGTGTCGGTTGGTTCGGGTTGTTTGTAGGATTCATTTTGCTAAATTTTTTGAAGAATGTTTATGTTTATATAGATGTGAAATGAAGAAGAAGGATATGAAATGGAGAAAAAGGTATATGTTTATATAGATATATAATATATTGTTTTAATTAAACTTTTTTTTACCGTTGTCAAACGGTCAAATTTAATATAATATTATTATTTTCTCACAAGTTAGGCGATAATAACAATCCGCCCCCGCCCCAAATCGCCCAAAATCGCCCCCGGGGGCGGTGTTTGCGCCCTTTGTCGCCCCTCCTCGCCCTCAATTGTAGCTCACTACACAAAGCCTTAGGGGGGGAAGGGGTGGTGCAAAGCTCATCACACACCACCTCCAATGGTGGTGTGCCACATCACCAACCTCAAATTCATCACATGTGATTATTTTTACTAGGGATGGTGGTGTGGTGTGGTGTGGTGTGATATAATTTTTTTTAATAAATATTAAAAATAAAAATAAAACAATATTACATTAAATAAAAAATAAAACAAGATTACATTAAATAAAGACAACTAAATTAAAAAACCGACAAAAAAAAACCTACGGTTCGCCTAGATTTTGTCGAACCTTTGGTCAGGTTTGGGTTTTCTTTGAACCCGACCCACGTTTCTTAGAACCCTCCATTTGATATGTTAAAATGGTGTGTGTAGTAGAAGATTTTGAGTTGGATTTGAGTTGAGTTTGAGTTGGATTTGTGTATGTTTTGAAGATATGTTTTAGTTTTATATAGGTAAAATAAGTTTTTTTTTTATTTTTTAACCCTCCCCCCCCCCTCCCAAACGTCTCTCCCAACGGTCAAATTCTTGGAAAACAACCATCACTTGCGTGATGGCCATCACGCAACACACCCCCATCACGCCAAACAAAGGACCAGCGGCGGTGTGCGGTGAACCCATCATGCGTGATGGGTGCTCCTCACGCAGTGCCCCGGGTCCCTTTATACAAACTATTCATGTCATTGTGGCATAACATTTTAGAAGTCTGCATAGAAAAATTAGGGGCTTACTAAAAATTAGGGAGATAAAATTACAGACTTTATATACTTAATTCTTATAATTTATTAAGAGATTATTGTGCTGCGTATATGATATTATAAAATTTTCAACTTTTATCAGAAGAGGAGTTTGATCTGTATAATAATAATAAAAGGAATATCAACTTTCTTATATATGTGGAAAAGAGTGGAAAAAAAGTTATGTGTAGCTAGGGGAAAATTTAAAACAAAGTGAATGAAAAATGACAAGAGAAAAAGACTAAAATAAAAAAAAAAATGCTTTTTAAGAGAATCGAATCTAGTCACCCGGATGTAAAACTTCTAAAAGGTAGTCACTTTGTACTTTAAGCACCGGGCCAACATATATTATTGTTTTAATTTTCAGTTATAGCTTTTAAATATGATTTTCTACACACACATATATATATATATATATATATATATATATATATATATACCTTTGAACATAAGTTTTTTTTAGAAGTCTCAATCCCTAGCTTCACTCAGCGCTACTATAGACACCGACCCTGATTCATGCATAAATATATTTGAACATTAGCATTGGAAGGCAACCTCTTTTTGATAACTAATATATAATTAGCATCCATGCTTTAATCTTAAAATGGGTTATCCATCACTAAAATGTTCATTATATTCATAACTAGGTTAGCTACCCGTGTAGCACACGGGTTAGAATAAATAAATTTATTTAAACAATAACATAATATGACATAAAAAATATGTTCAACAGATATAAAGATATATTATATGGTATAATAAATTACACACTATACAATATGAAAATAGAAAATTTATAAATCTCTAAATATTTCTTGATACACAATATGTGTAGTTTTATTTGTAAATTTACTTGTTTTTTTCAAAACTTAGTCGTTTCACATTGTTTCTTATTTTAACTCTAGATAATGTAACAAATAACTGGTCATGAGTTAAAACAAATTATCTAACAAATAAACCAACAATATACGATGATTGACCTTCACTTTTGTTAATCTTCATTCCAAACACAATTAAGTGAAAATTTCATTCTTTAAAGTTAGTACCTTTTATCTAAAGGTTAGGATTTAAAATAAATAAATAAAATTGTAAGTTCTAATGTTATTTCTGGATATGATTTCGGCTCTATAGCAAGGTTATCATATTGTATTTTCACATGTAACTTAATTTCATTGCACAAACCAATTTTCTAGTTAATATTTTTAATCAGCATCAATTCAACATCAACTTTTAGAACTAACCTATGACTTAACAAACTTATATTTTGAGGTCATTTAAAAAGTCAAGAAACTAATACTTTCTTGTATCGTATCATTTTATGTCTGATAAATACAATGACAACGATGACGTGCATTTATGCATGTCGTTAATTGGTGTCGTAAACCTCAGTATTGAAAGCGTGTCATAAATGCATGTCAAAAACGTGTGTCACAAATGATTGTCATTAATGTGTGTCATTAGATATGACAGCGAAAAGTGTGTCATGATCAATTTATGACAGCGGCTTCTATGACACGCATTTGTATGTCATAAGTGTCCTTTAATGACATGCAATGTGTGTCATGGAAAGCCTTTTTTCTAGTAGTGACCATTTCCATTATCTCCATTTACTTCTTTACGACTAAACATCATCTTTTACACATACAAATTCACCGATGAATTTTTATTTTTAGTTACTTAACAAGAAATTTACATAATTTACAAGTATTTCATCAACTTTAAGCTTTCTATATTCATATAATGTATAATGGTTGTTGTTAGGTAGGTTTTTATATTCAGAATTTAGTTATCAACAGCTCTATATTCATAATTTTCTTATCAACATCTTTATATTCATTTACGTCGATTGATTCTGGCATTTTACCTTCAAACACTAAAGATACTTAACTAGTTATTTTCATTTTAATCAAATTAATATAATGCTCCTTGTTAGATAGCTAAATTAAAACTTAAAAGCATCATCAGTCATCACAAATGAAAATAACTTTGGCCTAGCATTAATTCTATATAATATAAAGATTAAAACTGGTTCTTGCAGCCACTCATCACGGATTGGTCCATATCGTGATTTTTGTTATTCTTTTTTTTTATATTTGTGTATTTATATAAAAGAATTTTATGTTAATTAACCGGACGTACTAATTTATGTTTTTATTTTGTGCCGACACATTCGACACTGGCCGAATCATGAAGGTTTAACCAACCGACTACAACTAGTTTTAAATACGTTTTTTATCCTAAGCTATAAAAGTGCCAATATATTATGTGCACCTACAATTTTTTGTTTTAATTATCATTACCATTACGAACCTAACCGATATTGACATAATTTACGTAAATGCCGGCAGCGCAGTGGGTTTTGTAACATAGTTACTATATACATTAATACGCAACTTAGATACTAATGTTTGACGCACATGTTGTAACGTGTTTATTGTTGATATTTCAGCGTAACTTTTCAAAGTACATGTACAACAAGCCCGTCTCATCAAACGAGTTCAAAAAAATAAAGAAATAGAACAATTAAAAAATCATGTTAACAAGTAACAATGACCAAAAGACATACGTGGGACCAAGTAGGCAAGCATATGTATAGATGGAGTCATAATTGTATTTGAATTATTGCAATTTGCAAGTAGTTGTAACATCGATTATTTTTGCTATATAAAGAACTCTCGTATTCCCACCGCAAATGATTCCCTACCTGTTTTTAAGAATAGCATAACAATTCTTCTCATTTTGTGTTGGATTCGAAAAAAACACCTAAAAAAGAACTACATTATTGTAAGGGTACACTGTAAGCAAATTGTCATTCTTTATTAAAAACATGCATCTTCAAAATGAAAATATCTCAATGAGATTTAAGCATGATTAAATTCAAAATGGAGTTTGTTCATAACTTCAGACACTTGCTTTAACTTTATGATAACATATTTTGCAATTACTATTAGTTTAAGTTATATATTGTTACTCTTTTTAAAATCGAGGTAATAAACATGAAGGTGTTCGATCGGGTAACATAATTCTTAATTAGGATCTGGTTACAACAACATAGAGCAAGGCCTAGTAATAGTTATCATGTGGTGTTTGGGATTCCTTATTTTTATCAACTTATAACTTATAAATTTTTTGAAAAGTTAATAAGGTGTATAAGGTGTTTGGCAAACCATAAGGCCTCATGGATTTTAACTTATGGTGAAGGCAAAATAGAGGAGTTTTGAAAAGTTAGGAATATGTAACTTATTAACTTAATGAGTTTGATTTACCTATTACACATTTCTCACCCTTAAACCCCATTACACTCCTTTTAAAAAATAGTGTCCCTTTTGGTCATTTTGGTTTTCCCCTATACATAAGTTAATCCAAACATTCTTTAAAAAACTTATTTTCAAAATTTCATAAGTTATATAAATCATTTTAATCAAAAGTCCTTTTTCACTTAAATAAGCAATCCCAAACACACCCTTAGTTGAAACAAGTGTCCTCACACATGGCTTTATATATGTGAAAAGAGAGTTTTATATATAAGAGAGTTTAGACATGCAAAAAACTCTAAGGTCATTGCGTGTATGTATATGTATATATATATATATAATGAACTAGGTTAGTTACCCGTGTAGCACACGGGTTAGAATAAGTAATTTTTTTTAAATAATAACATAATGTGAAATACAAAAAAAAAATGTATCACATATATAAAGATATATTATACGGTAAAAAAATTACACATTACGCAATTTGGAAATAAAAAGTTGTTAGAAATTCATAAATCATAAATTATTTCTTTGTTATTTTCTATATCAAAACTTAGTTATAAATGATTACTTTTTTAAACCAACTCGTGGACCAAAACTCATTTTAATCCTAAACTGTTTTGACATGAACAATGTTTGATACTTTAACCGGTTAAAGAAACCCACTCGTTTCGTATTGGTTACTTATAAAAAAATCTAATATTAATAACTAATGCAATATATTTTATATTAAACAAATTAACATATTTATGATGGCATTAATTCTTTTAAAATAGAATGGAATTATTAAAAATTGAAAATGAAATATTAAAAAGGAGTTAATGGCCATTTTCGTCCATGTAGTTTGCTACTTTCGTCACTTCAGTCCAAAATTTGTAAATTTGTCAATTTAGTCCTCATAGTTTTAAATATTAGCCAATTACGTCCCATCCGTCTAACGACATCCAGCTATGCCGTTAGTTTAAGGGTATTTTTGTCTTTCTCCTTTTAATTTTGAGTTAATGGTCATCTTAGTCCCTGTGGTTTGATATTTTTGTCAATTCAGTCCAAAGTTTGAAAATTTTTCAATTTAATGTTCAGTTTAATTCAGTTTTTTTATTTTTTATTTTTTTGTTTATAACCCTGAAGAGCATAATTCAAGCCCAAACCATCAAGCAACCTCAAATACTGGTATGCATTTACTATGTCGACAACAGTAATCATACCCCCCACCCTTATATTTAGTTTCTAGACATTTCCTAAAATCTTCTCCATGGTGGAATTAAATGGTAAAGTGGTCAAGGTAATTCCCTGAAACCAAATTGTACAAACAAAAACTAAAAATCGTTTCGTTGATTAATGTATAATAGTTGATTACGACCCAGATTTTCGTTAGATATGTTAATCTCTAAACCCTAACTATTATGCATTTATCAAAGAAACGATTTTTAGTTTTTTCCGTTGTCACACCCCCATCTAAGGCCTAGGAGTATGACCCATAAGTTGGTATCGTAATTGTAAATAAATCAGAGTTACGTTTAGTTTGCAGAAGACTTATAAATTTTAAGGATCGAAATATAATATTTACATAAAAGACGGGATTATAGAATACCCGTTTGAGTTAACAAAATATTACTTGTTTATGTTACAAAACCACCATATATTTAGTTTTACAAAATAAAATCCGAGCCATCGGATATAGAAGCACTTCGTCACTCCAAGTGCTAAACTTATTCACCTACAAAATGTAAGAAAATACGTCAGCAACGAATGCTGGTGAACACGCTGACGCATAAATACTTTCTTTTACTTTATTACCCCTCGAGACTACGCCTGCCTCGGCCCAACGTGGCTTAGGAATAACAAAGTCAAATAACACATTATAAACTAGAGCCTCTACACTAGGTCACCTCACAAACACTGCAACGTTTGACTTAGTTAAGTACCCGTAAATATACACAACGGTCGTACTCCCTGCAGGAGAGCGTCCTACGACCAAGGGTGGTGCGATCATGCCCATACATCGCATAGTTGTTGGAATACCGTATGCCCGAGACACATAATTAGGTTAATGTGGCTAGCCGTGTTTGATCCAAGTCGGGTCATACCCAATAACGAGTTAGACACACACCAATTATGTATTTGTTGAGATATGATCTATAAAACAAATACAGAACACAACACATTCAGAAATCGGGTTTCTGAATAATTACTTGAAAGTGTTAAATAAATTAATTGGTTAATTTATTTATTCAAATAATTATTATTGGAATGATTATTTAAACATGTGTTCTTTTATAAAATGGTTTATAAAAGATGGGATGTTTATATATTTTATAAGGTATAAAATATATATTATTTAGACATGTATGCCTTACACCCCATACACTTGGTCAAAGTTGGTAAGGACTTGATGGAGGTTGAGTAACTTTTACTTGACCAAAAACCTAACTTAAGATATGAATGAGATATGATCTCATTTACATAAAGATCAACATACTTTCAAGATATAATAAGTAACCACAACTCTCTCTTTCCCTCTAGCTTTTGGTTCGGCCAAAGTCAAGAAACAAAAGAGGTTCGAGTCTCGGTTTCTCGTGTTCAAGCTTCCTAACATAGCTCGGTGTGTGTTGGAGGCTCGGGGTATCTTCCGTTTGAGGATTTTCCCTTTTGAAAGTCTAGCATCAACATCATCATCTTCTTCAACCATCAACTACATCTCTTAAGGAGTTAAGAATGTAAGTTTTACAAGCTTTGATAGTTTAGTTTTTCCGTATTATTTGATCCTTTGTCTCGGGTTTCTAATCTTAAGATTAATGGTAATCTTGAAACAAGAATAAAGGGTTATTCATAGATTAACACACATATGAACTTGTAATATATATATGGATATATGTACATAAAGTTTATAGATAATCACGCTTCCGCCTTTTAATGACTAGTTAAATGATTAACTAAGTCAAAAATATCCATAGAAACCCAACAATTGGCATCAAGAGCCGGGATACGGGAAACTAAGCTTCGGGTTTTCGGTTTTATATTTTCCCCTTGAAAGATTTTATACAAAAAATTAACATGCATGATTTTTTTTGTATTTAATCTTGTTATATTTTTGGCTTTGTTCAAAAAAAATAAATAAATAAATAAATAAAACCGAGCTATTGGGCCGAAGCCCACTTCTTTTGGTTAATGGGTTAACCGAAAAAAAGGGAAGAAAGTTAAATGGGCCGAAGCCCATGAGACTTTCTTATGGGCCGAAGCCCAAGAACAAGTTATTGGGTCAAACCCAAATGGGTTGGGCTAGGCCCGATAAGGTCAAGGGGTTTTGGAACGGGATCCTAAAACATAACGGGTTATGTTTGTTATTTATTAAAACTAGACCGAGCCGTAGACCAAAATGGATGTTTGTTTGTGGTTGATGATTGTAATTGTAATTAATTATTCAAGTTTCGGTTTGTAATAATTAATTAGGGGCAGTTTTGTAATTTTGTAATTATTTATTCATATGGGTATGTAATAAATAGATTATTTGTAATATCTTTATTTTATAGAATAAAAAAAATGTATTAGGACATTTGGTTTTGTAAAATTAAAGAAGATTGCAAAATAGGAAGTTTGGGCCTTATTGGGCCGGGTATGGTGATAATGGGCCTCACAAGCCCATTAAGGGGATTCAAGCCCAAAAGGACCTAAGCCCACCAATTGAGCCCAAATGGAAGCTTATGGAAGCTAAGGCCCAAGTTCAAGCCCAATGGATTACAACGGGGTTGAAGAAGATGCTTGACGCATTTGGATGCGGGATCTAGTGGGAGCTACAACATCCATGTGTCGTGTGTCCCTTAGGATCGGACCTAAGACACACACTTGTTTCGGCTAACAAGTGTGGTCTAACTTAGTGGCTCGTGTCTAGTATAATTGTGTATGCTTGTTAATTGATTGTTTGATTATGTGGTTGTTAGATATTAGGATATCAACTTCGTCACATAGAATTAATTAACAAAGCATAAAACGGGTTCTAACAATTATCGGTAATCACGTGACACGTAGTTTAATAAAATGGATTTATTAACTAGCCGTCTCACGCCCATAATAAAATGGTTTTATTATAAATTAGAATTTTGAAAATGGTTTCAAAATAATCATGTTACTAAATGCATGTTAGAACATGATTTAAAGTTTTACAACTAGAATTATTAAAACTAAAAATCCCTTTTAAAATTAAGGATAACAAGTTAAACACCATCCTTTTGTATAACGCTTAACATATTAGTAAGCTCTTAGTGGGAAAAAGGTCACCTAACCGCGTAGAGTAAATTAATATGTTGAGGTAATATTGGCATATAAATGGGAAAAAGGTCACCTAACCATTTGTATGTTGATATTACAAGTTGATACAAGTAGGACGACTTAAATTAGAACCATGTGAAGAGGGTCACCCAAGCATGGGGTCTAATAGGTGTTGATGGGATAAACATGCCGACACGAAATATGATTTCTAACCGGTCCCATAAACTCTAGAAGTTGCAAAAGGGTTTGCAATTGTTATGAATAACTACCTTGATAAACCGACAATGGGAAAAAGGTCACCTAACCGGAGTCGGGTTTATCGTTGGACTCTAGATTTTAATTATTAATTATATTTGGTATATATAAAAGGGTATTAATAATTAAAATAAGTAAAACACTAAAATGAACTTAATTAAAATTCTGCAGATGGCCGCACACGTCGACGACAACATAATCCCTAACGTCCAAAATGTATCTCTCCGATCTATTCTCGCTAAAGACCGTCTTAATCACAATAACTTTTCGGATTGGTTCCGAAATTTAAGGATTGTTCTAAAACAAGAAAAATTATATCATGTTTTGGAAACACCTATCCCCAACGAACCAGAAGAGGGAAGTGAGGTCGAATACATGAATTGGGTCCAACACACGGAAGATTCCATTCAAGTGTCATGCCTCATGTTGGCGACTATGGTTCCCGAAATCCAAAAGGATTTCGAAAACCATAATGCGTACGACATGATTACTCAACTTAAGGAAATGTTCCTTAAGCAATCGAGGGTTGAAAGGTTCGAAACGGTTCGAGCCTTGCATGCATGTAGAATGGATGATAATCAAACAGTTTCAACTTATGTACTTAAGATGAAAAGTTACATTGATCGCCTCGCCAAGCTCAATTGTCCCATCTCAAAAGAGTTAGCAACGGATTTGATCCTTAACTCTTTGTCGAAAAGGTTCGACACTTTCGTGTTAAATTATAACATGAACGGGTGGGACAAAAACATTGGAGAACTTCACTCAATGCTTAAAACAGCCGAGGCGAGCATGGGTAAAAGGGTTTTACCCGTGTTTGCGATCAATGAAGGTGGATCCAAGAATCGATCTCAGCCCAATCCTAAGGCTAAGGTAGCAAAAAGAAAGGGTCCTCCTGTGCACCTTAAGGGTAAGGGCAAGGCACCGGTTATGGCAAAGAAACAAAAGGTTGTGGAACCGAGGGGTCATAAGGATGATCCTTGTTTTGGTTGTGGGGAGACCGGACATTGGAAACGCAATTGCCCGGTCTACCTAAAGGAGCTAAGAGACAAGAGGAATGCGGGGCATGCCTCGGGTAATGTCTTTATGATTAATATTGAGCTAAATCTTATTTCTTCTAACACATGGGTATTGGATACCGGATGTGGAACTCACATTTGCAATTGGTTGCAGGGGTTCAAAAGGAATGAAGACTTAAAGAAGGGCGAAGTGAGTCTTTTCATGGGCAACGGTGCAAGGGTGCACGTGGTCGCTAGAGGAGACTTCACTTTATCGCTTCCAAGTGGTTTGGAAGTTGTTTTGAGGAATGTTTTGTATGCTCCTAGTTTGACTAGGAACATTATTTCCGTGCACCTTCTTAGACAATGTAATTTTGACTTTAAATTTGTAAAATCAGAAATGCATGTATCATCTAATGGTATCTTTTATTTTAAAGTTGTACCAAACAACGGTATTTATGAATTGGTTCATGATAATACCTCAAATAGCTCATTATATCAAACTTCCACCAAAAGACTCAAAAAGGATTTGAGTGATTCCTACATTTGGCATTGTCGCCTTGGACACATAAACAAGAATCGTGTAAATACTCTCCAAAAGAATGGTCTTTTGAAAACAAACGAGTTAGGTTCGTTTGATGAGTGTGAATCTTGTATTCAAGGCAAGATGACCAAAGAGCCTTTCAAAGGTACAAATGAAAGGGCTAAGGACTTGTTAGGTATCATACATACGGATGTATGCGGACCTCTCAAGCCCACTAGTAGGAATAGTGAAAAGTACTTCATTACCTTTACCGACGATTTTAGTCGATATGGGTATGTGTATCTAATGAAACACAAACATGAAGCCTTTGAAATGTTCAAGGAATTTCAAAATGAAGTACAAAATCAGCTCAACCGAACAATCAAGGTACTCCGCTCCGATAGAGGAGGCGAATACCTAAGTGATGCTTTTCAAAGTCATCTTAGAGATTGTGGAATTGTTTCACAGCTCACTCCTCCTGGTACTCCTCAACATAACGGAGTATCCGAGAGGAGGAATCGAACACTGTTGGACATGGTTCGATCAATGATGGCACGAAGCTCACTACCACCATCATTTTGGGGATATGCACTACTTACAGCAGCTCGTATTTTGAATATGGCTCCGACCAAAAAGGTGGATCGAACACCCTATGAAGTGTGGCATGGAAAGGTTCCATCCCTTTCATATTTAAGGGTATGGGGATGCAAAGTTTATGTTAAACGTGACACCCCAAATAAGCTTGAGGCTCGATCCATCAAGTGTATCTTCATAGGATACCCAAAGGATGATATAGGATATATATACTATGATCCTAGTGAACAAAGAGTGTTTGTTTCACGCAAAGGATACTTCTTAGAAACTAAGTTCCTTATGGAAGGACCTAGTGAAAAGAGAGTTGAACTTGAAGAGGTTCAAGAATCACTGGATGATACACAGTTGGTCGATACTAGCTTTCAACACGAGGATGTTGAAGGTGATCAAATGGTTGATCATACACACGTTGCTCGCAGATCTAGTAGGGTTAGTCAACCTCCCGAGAGATATGGATTTCTCGTGGATGGTTGCTACTTGGTCGATTCGGATGAACCGATCTCCTACAAAGATGCTATGTCACAACCTGATTGTGAAAAATGGCTTGAAGCCATGAGCGCCGAGATGCAATCCATGCACGATAACCAAGTTTGGGAATTGGTTGATCGTCCACTTAACTCCAAACTGGTTGGATGTAAGTGGGTCTTCAAGAAGAAGACCGATATGCATGGAAATCTAGATACTTACAAAGCACGACTTGTAGCAAAAGGTTTCACACAAACTCAAGGGATTGATTATGATGAAACCTTCTCGCCGGTCGCGATGCTTAAGTCGATCAGGATATTATTTGCCATTGCAGCTCATTTTGATTATGAGATATGGCAGATGGATGTCAAGACCCGCTTTTCTTAATGGATATCTTGAGGAAGATGTCCATATGGTTCAGCCTGATGGTTTTGTCGATCCATCTAATCCTGACAAAGTATGTAAGTTAAGGAAATCAATCTACGGGTTGAAACAAGCATCACGGATGTGGAATCATCGTTTTAATGAAGAAATCAAAGCGTTTGGTTTCGTCCAAAACGGTGATGAGGCGTGTGTGTATAAATGGGCTAGTGGGAGTATAGTCATGTTCCTTATTTTGTATGTCGATGATATACTTTTATTTGGAAATGATATACCAAGTATGGAAAGCGTTAAAGCGTGGTTAAGTAGTCGTTTCTCAATTAAGGATCTTGGAGAAGCGACATATATCTTGGGAATAAAGGTCTATAGGGATAGACAAAGGAAATTGATCGGACTCAATCAAAGTGCATACATTGATAAAATCCTGAAAAGGTTCAGGATGGAAAACTCTAAGAAAGGTTTGGTACCTATTCCTAGAGGAACCGTGTTAAGCTCATCCAAAAGTCCTAGCTCTAAGGAAGAGCAGGATAGGATGAAGCATGTTCCTTATGCTTCGGCAATAGGATCTATTATGTATGCAATGATGTGCACTAGACCGGACGTCTCGTATGCTTTAAGCATAACGAGTAGATACCAGCACAACCCAGGTGACAGTCATTGGATGGCTGTCAAGAATATATTAAAATACCTTAGAAGGACTAAGGATATGTTTTTAATATATGGGTCTGGTGAGGAGGAACTCGTCGTAAAGGGTTACGTGGATGCGAGTTTCCAAAATGACCGAGATGATTCTCGGTCACAGTCGGGATATGTCTTCATTTTGAATGGAGGCGCTGTCTCTTGGAAGAGTTCGAAGCAGGATGTTGTCGCGTTATCCACTACAGAATCTGAGTACATCGCCGCTTCAATGGCAGCCCAAGAGGCTGCATGGATGAAAAAGTTCATCATGGATCTAGGGATTATCTCTACCATTCAGGAGCCCCTAGAGATATTCTGTGACAATGAGGGTGCTATTGCACAGATCAAGGAGCCTCGTGCTCATCAGAAAACGAGGCACATTGAGCGCAGATTCAACTACATAAGGGATGAAGTTGAAAAGGGAAAGATATGTATTCATAAAGTTCATACCGATCAAAATATTGCGGACCCACTCACGAAGCTCCTTGATAGGCCAAAGCATGAGGGTCATGTTTGTGCATTAGGACTTCGGTATTCTAGTGAGTGGATTTAATCTGTGTTTAATGTTTGTATAAGAACGAATGTAATGGGTATCTCATGAAAATTAATTATGTTTTAATTATTCAATGAGTTATGTTCTATATTTGCATGTTTAATCCATGAATGACTTATGTTGTTCTAAACGTCCGTAGTCGATCATACTTGTGGGAACAAGTATGAAGGTAAGACTATTATGAACCCGGATTGGTTGATATTCATGTGATGAATATAGGGCATAGGTTTGCCACCAAAGTTCATAGATATTTGTGGGATACAAATATTGGACTGACCCGCTCTCAAGGATCACTGCATGGAGTTAGTGTAACTGATCATAAGTAATCCTTGAGTAAAGGCGAGTATCATTGTGTCCTTTGACCTAAGATGCATATTGGATCTGGTCTTTCATCAAGTCTGATAACTTGACTCTCTTCTTTGTTATTTCGGTAACACGATAACGTGTAAGAAAGAGCTCAGATATCATACGAGATGTCAACAAGGGTGTATGCAGTCAAGATGGGATTTGTTCCTCTTATGTGTTGAGAGTTTAGATGTCTAAGGCCTGTTAAGTTAAATCATTGAGAGAATGATCACTCTGTGTCTCTTCGATTTGACAGGACATCTAGTAACAAAGGGATGTAGTGATAAGACTTACCTATATCATATCAAGTATGGACTTGAAGGGGATGATGTTATTGAATGGCACTTAGTCAAACACACTAGGGATGGTGACCTGTTGTTAGGCGGTATTCACCATTAGCATTAACTTCCTATGAGTCACGTGCAAGTGGGAGATTGTTGGAATATCGTATGCCCGAGACACATAATTAGGTTAATGTGGCTAGCCGTGTTTGATCCAAGTCGGGTCATACCCAATAACGAGTTAGACACACACCAATTATGTATTTGTTGAGATATGATCTATAAAACAAATACAGAACACAACACATTCAGAAATCGGGTTTCTGAATAATTACTTGAAAGTGTTAAATAAATTAATTGGTTAATTTATTTATTCAAATAATTATTATTGGAATGATTATTTAAACATGTGTTCTTTTATAAAATGGTTTATAAAAGATGGGATGTTTATATATTTTATGAGGTATAAAATATATATTATTTAGACATGTATGCCTTACACCCCATACACTTGGTCAAAGTTGGTAAGGACTTGATGGAGGTTGAGTAACTTTTACTTGACCAAAAACCTAACTTAAGATATGAATGAGATATGATCTCATTTACATAAAGATCAACATACTTTCAAGATATAATAAGTAACCACAACTCTCTCTTTCCCTCTAGCTTTTGGTTCGGCCAAAGTCAAGAAACAAAAGAGGTTCGAGTCTCGGTTTCTCGTGTTCAAGCTTCCTAACATAGCTCGGTGTGTGTTGGAGGCTCGGGGTATCTTCCGTTTGAGGATTTTCCCTTTTGAAAGTCTAGCATCAACATCATCATCTTCTTCAACCATCAACTACATCTCTTAAGGAGTTAAGAATGTAAGTTTTACAAGCTTTGATAGTTTAGTTTTTCCGTATTATTTGATCCTTTGTCTCGGGTTTCTAATCTTAAGATTAATGGTAATCTTGAAACAAGAATAAAGAGTTATTCATAGATTAACACACATATGAACTTGTAATATATATATGGATATATGTACATAAAGTTTATAGATAATCACGCTTCCGCCTTTTAATGACTAGTTAAATGATTAACTAAGTCTAAAATATCCATAGAAACCCAACAATAGTACCTCCTATGTAAGGATCCAGACATATGTATACCACAGCCTGATGGCTAGGTTCATACCCATAGTTATAACGGTTTTAGGAACACATAGTTCCTTGTAAACAATTTCATATAACAAGTTGACTCATTTTGAAAACAAGTTTAAAAGTTTGGGGGCGTATTCACCTTGTCTCTTTAGGATCGGCTTCACTCACCGTCCAAGGGTCTTTCCCTTTCTTTACCTCGAACCTATAGTTACGAGTATAAATATTTTTAGTCGGATACACGATCCCGCTTAAGACCTTTAGTCTTATATCTCAATCCTCGATTGAACCTTTAGTTCAATTCTTATTTACTTGAAAACCTCTTGTTTAAAAGTAAATTATAAACCTTTAGTTTATATGAAAACCCGACGTTTCTTCTTCTCCAAGAAACGTAATATTTTATTTTATTATTTAAGAATACTCTTTATTCATTAAATAATACTTCATAACAAAGAACATATAATCATATATACTTACACACATATATATGAATTCACAATATTCAATAATCAAACTTTCATTCGTTTCTTTGTTATGTTTTCTTTTCTTTTTTTTATCGAGGTATCGAGTATATCCTCTACTTAAGTCTTAAGCCTTGAATATAATATTTAATTATAATGAATTCGATGTTACGCCTAACCTTAGTGGCGTACCGAAATCCTAGAGAAATGAGCAGCACTTCGACGCCGCTTTACTTTTCTCGTTCAACTTTGATATGCCAACTTCAACACTCGTCGACACGTCTTTCGGGATTCTTTGCCATTACAACTACGCCTTCTTGATGAATGAGGGTGGAGGGTGACACAACTTCTAAGGAAACGTTGATACACAAACGACAGATTCGAGGCACGCTTATCGAGGAAACGAGGCACGAATTTCGAGGTATTCTAGAGAGATGTTAGAGAGATGTGAGAGCTGTGTTTGGGATGCCTGAAGTGAGATCCCTTGGCCGTTATTTATAGGCAATATTTTGGACCCCATCGCGGTACGCGATGGGTCCCTGGACAGACCTATCGCGTACCGCGATATAGGTCTGTCGAGTCACCCATATAGACCTGCGACGTGTTGACACGTGGCAGTCGCCGCTCCACGTGGCGACACGTGGCGGCAGTGTTGCCACGTGGTGACACGTGGCAGCACATGGTGCCACCGTATTCCACGTGGCACCCGTGTCACAAATTGTCAGAGGCTCCATCGCGGTACGCAATTGGCTTCTCCTTTTGTCCATCGCGTAGCGCGATAGGACAAGAAATTAGATTTTTCATTTTTAACCCTCAAGTTTGGATTTTTGGCAATTTTAGTCCCTAGACTTTGGATAGTTGATACTTTGAACTCGAAATTTTCACGGTGTTACATCCTCCCCACCTTGAAACAAATCTCGTCATCGAGATTGCTTTACAAGAATAGTTGGGGGTATTTCTTTCTCATTTCCGATTCGAGTTCCCAAGTATATTAGGGCTCTTTATGCGAGTCCCATTTAACGTTCACAATTTTCAAAGTTTTTCTTTTCAATTTATTTGTTTTCGAATATTCAATTTTAATTGGACGTTCTACGAATTTTAAATTTTCGTTTATTTCTACGTCTTTTAATGGCATAGCCAAAGATTCATCGGTCAAACACTTACGCAGATTCGAAACATGGAATACATCATGTATCCCTTGCATTTCCTCGGGCAGTCGCAATCGGTATGCAACAGTGCCGATTCGTTCAAGTACTTCTAAAGGTCCAACGAATCGAGGACTCAATTTTCCTTTCTTACCGAAGCGAACAACGCCCTTCCAAGGCGAAACTTTCAATAACACTTTGTCGCCGACATTAAATTCTAACGGCTTACGACGGACATCAGCGTAACTCTTTTGGCGATCACGTGCCGTCTTAAGTCGTTCACGGATTTGGAGTACTTTTTCGGTAGTTTCTTGGACTATCTCGGGTCCAGATAATTGATTGTCTCCGGTTTCAGACCAACACACAGGCGTTCTACATTTTTGACCATATAACGCCTCGAATGGTGCGGTTTGAATACTTGCGTGATAGCTATTATTATACGAAAATTCCATTAGGGGTAAATGATCATCCCAACTTCCACCTAAGTCTATCACACATGCGCGGAGCATATCTTCCAACGTTTGGATTGTCCTTTCGCTTTGCCCATCGGTTTGTGGATGATAGGCGGTGCTAAGGTTAAGTTTCGTACCAAGAGCTTGTTGGAAGCTTTTCCAGAAATGAGACATAAAACGACTGTCTCGATCATATATTATAGACAGCGGTACTCCATGCAAAGCGACAATGGTGTTTACATAGATACGCGCTAGTCTATCCATATACGACTCATTGATGGGTATAAAGTGTGCGGATTTCGTCAATCGATCCACAATCACCCAAATAGCATTGTGTTGTCGAGTCGTCTTCGGGAGTTTGGTAATGAAGTCCATAGTAATTAACTCCCACTTCCAAACGGGAAGTTCGGGTTGCTGAAGTAATCCTGAAGGCTTTTGGTGTTCAGTCTTGACCTTCAAACACGTCAAACATTTCGCAATATGCGAAGCGACATCTCTTTTCATTCCATTCCACCAATAATTCTCCTTGATATTATGGTACATTTTATCACTTCCGGGATGCATCATATACTTCGACTTGTGAGCTTCTTTCAAGATTTTATCACGCAATCCTCCAACTATTGGTACCCAAATCCTATTGCCGAGTCTAAGTATACTATCGTTACCTTTGACTAACGAGTCAATGGTGCCGTTGCGTTTTTCATCGGCAATTTGGTTTTCCTTAATTGCTTGAGCTTGAGCGGACTTGATTTGTTCAATGAGATCAATTTGAAGTTCTAGACGCAACGCTCGGACTCTTTTGAGTTTCTCATGTTCCTTGCGACTTAAGGCATCAGCCACAACGTTGGCCTTAACTTCATGATAAACGATTTCACAGTCGTAGTCGTTGAGCATTCCATCCATCGTCGTTGGCGCATGTTCAACTCTTTTTGATCAAAGATATGTTTCAAGATCTTATGATCAGTGTACACGGTGAATCTTACTCCATAGAGATAGTGCCTCCATATCTTAAGTGCAAAGATTATAGCGCCTAACTCTAGATCGTGAGTCGTGTAGTTCTTCTTGTGTACTTTGAGTTGACGAGAGGCGTAAGCGATTACTTTCTTGCGTTGCATTAGTACACATCCCAAACCCGAGTGAGATGCATCACTAAAGACTACAAAATCCTCAGTACCTTATGGCAAAGCCAAGATAGGTGCTTGGAGAGCTTTTGTTTAAGTATATCAAACGCCTCTTGTTGCTTCGTTCCCCATTCATACTTGATGTTCTTTCGAGTTAAGGAAGTTAGGGGAACGTCGATACGAGAAAAGTTCTTGATGAACCTACGATAGTAGCCGGCCAAACCTAAGAAACTTCGAATCTCGGTTGGCGACTTAGGGACCTCCCACTTAGATATAGCTTCAATCTTAGCGGGGTCCACTTGAATACCATTGACGTTAATAATATGACCAAGAAATTGCACTTCGTGCAACCAGAACTCGCATTTCGAGAACTTGGCGTACAACTTCTCGGTTCTAAGAATTTCAAGCAACATTCGAAGATGAATTTCATGATCGGCCTTTAACTTAGAGTAAATAAGTATGTCGTCGATGAATACGATAACAAATTTATCCAAGTAAGGCTTACAAATACGGTTCATCATGTCCATGAACGCAGCCGGCGCATTAGCAAGTCCAAATGGCATAACGGTGAACTCATAATGGCCTTACATTGTTCGAAACGCGGTATTTGGAATGTCTTCGGATTGAACTTTGAGTTGGTGATAGCCGGAACGAAGATCGATTTTTGAAAAGTAGCTAGCACCTTGAAGTTGGTCGAAAAGATCATCGATACGAGGGAGTGGATAACGATTTTTTATTGTAACTTTGTTCAACGCACGATAATCGATACACATTCGCATGGAACCATCCTTCTTCTTAACGAATAGAATTGGTGCTCCCTAAGGCGATGAACTCGGTTGAATGAAACCTTTCTCCAATAACTCGTCGAGTTGTTTCTTTAACTCCTTCATCTCGGTTGGTGCTAAGCGATATGAAGCTTTGGCGATCGGAGCAGTACCAGGAATGAGATCGACCCTAAACTCTACTTCACGATCGGGAGGGATTCCAGGAAGTTCATCAGGAAAGACGTCAGAAAATTCTGAAACGATAGGAATGTCTTTAATTTCTTTTGGCTTTGATTCTTCAGTAACGTAGGCCATGAATGCGAGGCATCCTTGATTCAAACACTTGTTAGCCCAAATCATAGAGATTATGCTAACTTGACTAACGTCTTTGTCCCCTTCAGTTCCAATCGTTCGTTTATCGGGGGCTTAAAGTTCAACGGTTTTGCTATTGCTGATGATACGAGCATGAAAAATCGTATAACCAATCCATACCAAGTACAATATCAAAACCAGCCAGACTCATAGGCAATAAACAAATAGGCAATACATAACCAACTAGAAGTATTTTTTCGTTTTCAAGGGCTTCGGAGATTTTAACGATTTCACCACTAGCAGTCTCGACGCTTAGAGTTTTATCTAATTTTGTTAAAGGTTCGTTTAATAGACTACCGAAACTATAATCTATAAAACTTAGATTGGCACCCGAATCAAACAAAACTCTAGCATAGGTGTCGTTGACTAAAAATGTACCGGTTATGGTTTCCGGCATGTCAGCGGCCTTCTTTGTGTTGAGTACAAAGACTCGAGCGTTTCCCTTTTTGTTCTGGCCACTTCCACCCGCACCACCAGCAGCAGGCTTGTTCTTTGGGCACTCGAAACTTAAATGGCCCATCTCCTTGCAGTTAAAGCAAGTCATCTTTTTCCAGCAATTAGCAGCATCATGTCCCATACGATTACAGGACTCACAGACTTTAGGAGATGGGGCAAAGTTGCATCTACCCTTGTGGTACCTCCTACAAGTCTTGCATGGCGTAATGTTGTTTCGGTTTAGCCTTTGCCTTTGAAGTTAGAACTACCTCCAGTTCTTCCTTGAGCAGTTGTTGTTGTTGTCACCTTCTTGTCCTCTTCTTTGTTGCGAACCATGCCACCCATCAAGTAACCAGCCAACTCCATTGCAGAGTCAGCGGTTTGAGGCAAGTGTGACCTCACCATGTCGCGGATTTCCCGCGGCAATCCCCATATATATCGAGTTACTTTGCCGGACTCAGGGTTAACCAGCTGGGGAACAAGGCGACAATACTCGAGGAATTTAGTATTATACTCACGAAGATTTGTCCCTACGACCTTATGATTAAGGAACTTAGTTTGGATCTGATCAGTTTTCATGCATTGGACAAAACTTCGCCATCACCATGGCTTTAAACTCATCCCAACTCAGACCATATATATTGTCTCTTCCTCTACTCATCAACAGCGCATTCCACCACTCGTGCGCTTCTCCCTTAAACATCAGGGCAGAGTACTGGATCTTCTCCTCCTCAGAACACTTGCTTATGATAACAAGAGTCTCCATCCTTCAAGCCACCTCACGGTTGTGATGGCTCGTTTGTCACCATGAAACTCTTTCGGTCCATAGTATTTGAAATCTTTGAACGTACACCCACTAACTTTTAACTTTTTAAACTTTTGCCAAACACCTTCGTCGGCATTAGACCCATAATCGCTCTCTTCATCACGGGATGGTTTAGGACGAGATCTTTCGGATTTTCGAGATGGATGAACAGAAGGATTAACAGATCGGGAACGTTTGGTTTGTCTACATTGGGATCTAAATGCTGATTCTTCCCTAACAGCATCTTTTATCATCTTTTGAATTTTGTTCATATATTTTTCAGGAATTTCTTCCTCTCGCTCATTCTCGGGGCCTTTCCCCTTATCTTTTATCTCTCTCTCTTCGAGCGTTCTCAATATTGTTACTTTGTTCAGACATTTTCTTTTTTCTTTTTTCAATTTAAGTCTAAAATTTTAACAACATTTCTTATATTAAACACACGTTTTATTTCATATATACATATCACCAAAGGATATGTATATTTTATATTACACATATTTATATATATATTGTTTCCACGATATATATATAGTTCGTCCTATCATTACATCAGAACGTTTCATACGTTCTTTATTTATACACATTTTCAACACAATTATTTTACACACATAGCTTTTCATTACATCCCATAATCTTCAGTTCTTTAAAAACTTCTTCACCACCTTCGATATCTTGTTGCATTACGAAGGAGTGTTTCTCCAACTTTCTTCTTTTTCTTCTCTTCCTCATCCACCTTCTTCCTCCAATCATCGGTTTCGTGCAATGCACGATCCAGATGTTTCTTCATACGATTGTGGGATTACATTCGGGTATCCATACTGCGGAGGTGGGTCACAGTAACCCAACGTCACCATCTCGTAGTGATTTGTCGGTTCTGGATACGGAACGTAATCCATGTTGGATGAAAGGTAGAGGTAGGTCTTGGCAGCTTGATTCTGCTCACGGATCTCATCAGCTTGTTCTTGGATTGACGGAATCTCTCTTTGGAATGGTGGGAAGCTTGATGAAG